>NW_026596089.1:453342-489008 GCF_907164565.1 Psammomys obesus | reverse complement strand
TTCTTTCTTTCTTTCTTTCTTTCTTTCTTTCTTTCTTTCTTTCTTTCCTTCTTTCTCAAAAAAATAAGTTTCTCTAAATCTTTTCCTTGAAGGCTTTGTTTGTGTTAATCCTTACCTGCCCTCATTTTTGCTTCAAATTCTTTAAGCCGAAACTGCCCCTCTCTGTTTTTATATGACATATGTACTGCCATTCTTGCACTTTTAAGGCAATTCCCACCCCAGTGACCCATTTGGATTTCCCTTGCTTCTATGGATACTTCACAGTAGTAAAATAGTTCTAAAGATTTGAGGTAGCAGATGCTGAGACCTATATCCAAACTTTGGGCAGAGTGTAGGGAATCTTATAAAAGAAGTGGGAAATAGTAAGACCTGGAAAGGAGAGGAGCAACAACACCAAAATATCTGGGCACAGGGGTCTTTTCTGCGACTGATATACTAACCAAAGACCATTTATGGAAATAACCTAGAGTGCCTGCACAGATGTAGTCTGTGGCACTTCAGTGTGAACACCTCGCCCTGAGTGGGAGCAGACTTACCAGGCCACAGAGGAAGACAATGAAGCCACTCCTTATGAGACCTAAAAGACTGGGATCATAAGAAAGGGAAGGAAGACCTCCCCTGTCAGTGGACTGGGGGAGGGGTAAGGGTGGGGCAGAGGGATGGGAGGTGAGAGGCAGCTACAGGTGGGATACATAGTGAATAACCTGTCATTAATAAAAAAAAGAAAATAAAAAAATTTAAAAAAGAAAAAATATGAAAGGAGAGAACATGGGGACTAGGGTAAGGGCATTGAGGGAGAAAAGGGAGACTGGGAGGAAACAAGGGAGGAGGCTTCAGGGGGATACAAAGTGAATAAATTGTAATAAATAAATATGTAAATATAATTACATTTTAAAAAGATTTGAAGCTAGAGTCTATATATAAAACAGAATACGTGATGTCTTTCTAACATTTGGTTACCTCATTTGGATTTTTTTTTCTAGTTTAACCCAGTTGACAGAAAATTTCACTTCTATTTATCAGATTATTAAATTCCAGTATGTATTTGTACCACATTTTCATTATCCATTCTTTTTTTTTTTGTATTTTGTATTTTAATTTTTATTAATTACAGTTTATTCATTTTGTATCCCCCCCTGTAGCTCCCTCCTTCAGTCCCTCCCAATCCTACCCTCCTTCCCTCTTCTCCAACTAAGCCCCTCCCCCAGTCCACTGACAGGGGAGGACTTTCTCTCCTTCCTTCTGAACATAGTCTATCAGATCTCATCAGAAGTGGCTGTGTTGTCTTCCTCTTTGTCCTGGTAAGGTTGTTCTGCCTTCAGAGGGAGGTGATCAAAGAGCAGGCCAATCAGTTCATGTCAGAAGCAGTCCCTGTTCCCATTACTATGGAACCCACTTGGACACTGAATTCCCATGGGCTACATCTTTGCAGGGATCCTAGGTTATATCCAAAGTGGTCCTTGGTTGGAGTATGAGTCTCAAAAAGTCCCCTGTGCCCAGACTCTTTGGATCTGCTGCTCTCCTTGTGGAGCTCTTGTCCCCTCCAGGTCTTAATATCCCCCCCTTCTTTCATAAGATTCCTTGTACTCTGCCCAAAATTTGGCTGTAAGTCTCAGTATCTGCTTTAATACCCTGCAAGCTAGAGCCTTTCAGAGGCCCTCTGTGGTAGGCTCCTGTCCTGTTGCCTGTTTTCTCCTTCTTCTGATGTCCATCCTCTTTGTCTTTCTGAATGGGGATTGAGCATCTTAGCCAGAGTCCTCCTTCTTCTTGCTTAGTTTCTTTAGGTGTATAGATTTTAGTTTGTTTTTCCTATATTATATGACTAATATTCATGTATAAGTGAGTATATACCCTGTGTGTCTTCTGCTTCTGGGATACCTCACTCAAGATGATCTTTTCCATTTCCCACCATTTGCCTGCAAATGTCATGATTTCCTTGTTTTTTATTGCTAAGTAATATTCCATTGTGTAGTTGTACCACAATTTCTGTATCCATTCCTCAACTGAGGGGCTTCTGGGTTGTTTCCGTTTTCTGGCTACTACAAATAAAGCTGCTACAAATATAATTAAGCAAATGTCCTTGTTGTATACTTGAGCATCTTTTGTATGTATGCCTAGCAGTGGTATAGCTTGATTTTGAGGTAGCACTATTCCTAATTGTCTGAGAAAGAGCCAGAATGATTTCCAAAGTGGTTGTACAAGTTTATATTCCCACCAGCAGTGGAAGAGGGTTCCCCTTTCTCCACATCCTCTTCAGCATGTGTTGTCACTTGAGTTTTTGATCGGATGGGTCCAAGGTGAAAGCTCAGGGTCATTTTAATTTCCCTTAAATAAATATATAAATATACAATAAAACTGCTATAGCAAATGAATAAAATTGTTAAAGACTTGAAAGTGAAAATAGAAACAATAAAGAAAACAAAAAACCATGAGAATCTTGGATATGGAAAACTTAGGGAAGAGGATGGGAACTACAGAGGTAAGCATCACAAACTAGGATAATCTCAGGTATAGAACATACAATTGAAGAAACTGATAAATCTGTCAAAGAAAATATTAAGTCTAAAAAAAAAATCTTGACACAAAACATCCAAGCAATCAGAACACTATGAAAAGATGAAACCAAAAAATAATAGGAATAGAAGAAAGTATTCCCAGTTCCAAGAAAATATTTTCAACAAAATCATAGAAGAAAATTTCAAAAACCTAAAGAAAGAAATGCCAATAAATATACAAGAGGTGTGCAGAACACCAAATAGATCAGACAAGAAGAGAAAATCCCTTCTAGTACATAATAAGCAAAACACTGAGTGTACAGAACAAAAAAGAATATTAAAAGCTGCAAAGAAAAAAAGACCAAATAACATATAAAGGCAGGCATCCACGGGAGAACAAGGATTTGGACAGGAAGACACGGTTTTGGCGATGAATTGACAGACAGAGACCAGTGAGGCTTTGGAATCTGCTGCAATTTTACTGAAGTCAAGCTGATAATTTTATAGTGATCTCATAAGGAAGCACCTTAAAATTGGCATGCTTCCCAGAACATTTAGACTTTTTACCAAGGATACAAAGTTTATGTTTTAACATAGGGCAGTGCCCACAAGAAATCTTTGCCTAGAAACTTTCTGATCAACGCAAACAAGAAACAAAAACCTCAAACTGTGGTTTCATTATCACTGACTAGTGAAGAGGAAAGTCCGGAGCTGTAATAGTCCTCCGGGCCAAGTCGAATACCTGCCAAAGTCTAAACACACCTTTGTCAACCATCCTCCTATATGTCCTGCTAAAGATACATGTTCTTCCCTAGGAACAAGACGCTGAAGGGAGGGGTAAACTCATGCCAGCTGTACTTCGCATATTATTTTTTCTTAAAAAGGAGCCCATTATTTTTTTACTATTCTTATAATGCCTTTTAATACTGAATCTGATTCAGTACTTTTCTTAAGCTTATTCTTTTTACATTTTATTTTTATTAAAGCCTTTAATGATCTACTAATAATAAATTTCTTTATAAAATTAGTTGTTCTGTTTCAAGGGTCACAAAGAAAGATCAAAGAATTCAAAATTCCATTCCCAAGACCGTGCCCAAAAAGCACAGAAATCTCAGAATATGTCTCTTTGCCAGGCGAGGGGAGTCTGCTAGGGACCTCAAGGGAGCGAATTTCCGAAGAAAGCCTGTCTCCTGCCCTGTAGCACAATCTATTGATATGCTACTCTGGCGACACTGGAGTGGGTGTGGCAGACCTTGAGCATTTCTTTTAGTGTTTCTCTGCCATCGATATTCCTCTATTGAGAATTCTCAGTTTAGCTCTTTACCTCATTTTTTAATTGGATTGCTTGATTTGTTGTTGTTTAACTTCTTGAGTTCTTTATATAGTCTGGATATTAGTCCTCTGTCAGATATAGGGTTGGTGATGATCCTTTCCCAATCTGTAGGCTGTCCTTTTATTCTGACAACAGTGTCCTTTGCTTTACAGAAACTTTTCAGTTTCATTAGGTCCCATTTACTGATTGTTGCTCTTAGAGCCTGTGCTGTTGGTATTCTGTTCAGAAAGTTGTCTCCTATCCCAATGAGTTCAAGGCTCTTCCCCACTTTTTTTTTTCTAACAGGTTTAGTGTGTCTGTCAAATTAAACACAGGAAAACTTAAATCAGTCCCACTGAAATCAAGGATAAAGCAAGGCTGCCCATACTCTCCATGTCTCTTCAACACAGTTCTTGAAGTTTTTGTAGAGCAATAAGGCAAGTAAAGGTGATCAAGGGGATAAAAATTGAAAAGGATTTGCAGATGATATGATAGTATACCTGCGTGACCCCAAAAATTCTACCAGAGAACTCCTACATCTGATAAACACCTTCAGTAAAGTGACTGGGTACAAATTCATCTCAAAGAAAGTCAGTAGACCTCCTGTATACAAAAGACAAAAGGGCTGAGAAAGAAATTAGGAATACAACACCCTTCACAATAGCCACAAAGGGCATAAAGTACCTTGGTGTGATGCAAGTCAAAGACTTGTATGAAAAAAAAAAAAAAAAAAAAAAAAAAACTTCAAGTCTCTGAAGAAAGAATTAGAAGATTTCAGAAGATGGAAAGATCTCCCATGCTCATGGTTTGGCAGGATTAACATAGTTAAAATGGTCATCTAATCAAAAGCAATCATTTTCTATTCTTTAGTCGATGTCCTTCTAGTCTGATTCCACTTCCTACTTATTGTGAAATCATATACCCATAGTGGTATCTAGCATCCTTTGTTACATATACCCAAGAAGTGAGCAAAGCAGTCATGTTATTTCTATATTTTTGGAAGGGAGACTTTCACACTGATTTGCATTGTAACTGCATTAGTTTATACTCACACAGATAGTGGACAAAGATACTTCTTTCTCTTTATTCTCATCAGCCTTTTTTATTTGACATTTAATATCTTAATGGTAGCAGTTCAGATTAGGCTAAGACAGAATTTCAATGTAATTTTAATTTGCATTTCTATAATGGCTAAGAATGTTGACTGGTTTTTAAAGTGTTTAGTAGCCATTTGCTTTTCCTCTTCTGAGAACTCTCTGTTCAGGTCAATGACCTATATATTTTTTAATTTTTTTTCTTGGCATATAGTTTATTGAATTCTTTGAGTACTATCGATATTAATTCTCTGCTGGAGATATAGCTGGGACAGATTCTCTTCCACTCCAATAGCTTCATCTTCACTTGACTGAATAGTGTTCTTTGTTAAATAGACACTTATTCCAAATGAATGAAGCTTTTATGGTTTATGATATCCCATTTGCCAATTGTTGGTTGTGTTTCCTATGCTACTTATTAGGGTCCTCCTTTCCAGAAAGTTTTTGTTTGTGTCTGTATTCTTATATATTCTTTATATCTTTCCCCTCACAGTTTCAAAGTATCTGGTATATGTTGGTGTCCTTTCTCTATGCAGAGCTGAGTTTTGTGTAATGTGAGAGACAAGGATCTAGTTTCATATATTTATGGATATTAAATTTAATACATCTGGCAAATAATTGAGACAAATTTAAATTTATCTCTCTAATTTCCTGTTGACTTGCCTGCTTCTATAGAAGAGTGGAATGAGTGAGCTGAACCAGGGTGATACTGATTTTCAGAAAGAAGCTGGGAGAGAGAGATGGTGAGAAATCTAAGAGAGTTCAGAGAAAGGATTTCAGCTCAGATGTCAGAACACAAATGTGAAAGATCCCTGGTACTTCTGCACAAACTAACATCTCCAAGTAGAACAGGTTGCAGGCAACTGCTAGATATATAGAATGATCTGGATGCTGAACATTACATTTTAATTAATTAACATTCCTGTAGGAAGTTCCTCTCCCTCTTCTTTTCCCAGTCCCTCCTTCTTCCAACCCCTCATCTCTTCTCAAGTCTCTTTTTTTCCCCTCCTCTCCTACTGGGCCCCCTCTCTTTCTTCTCAGTGAAAAGGAGACTGTCCATGGGTATCAACTCACCTTGGTTTATCAAGTAAGAGTGAGCATATCTTTTTTCTATTGAAGCTAGACATGGCAGCCCAGCTATGAGGCTGGGATCCAAACACAGGCAAAAAATTCAGAGACAGCCTTTGGTCCTGCTGTTAGAGGTCCCACATGAAGTCCAAGCTGTACATTTGTTACATATGGGAAGGCCTAATTTTGTCCATGGATGCTCTGTGGCTGGTGGTTCGATATTTGGGAGCCCCAATGGCTGAAGGCTAGTTGATTTTACAGGTTTTCTTGTGGTATTTTTGACCTCTCTTGTTCTTTCAATCCTTCCTCCCCCCCCCCTTCAATAAGATTCCCTAAGCTCCACCTCTTTGGCTGTGGGTCTCTGCAGCTGTTTTCATCAGGTCTGCAAGAATAGCAGATTATCAGTAGGATCAGTGGTGGCTCTTTCTCATAGCATGTGACTCAAGTAGGGCCAATAATTGATTGGCTGGGTCAAAAGTTTTGTGTGTGGGTTGGTGTCCCCTCCCTACACTGGAATTCCTACCTGGCTACCAGAGGTGGCCACTTCAGGCTCTATTTTTTCTGACACTAGCAGTAATCTTAGAGAAAGTTGATATTTTGTGAATATAGAGATGGACACTTTGCAGGAAAATGCATCTGATTTTTTTTTTTTTTTGGAGCTTCTGTCCCCTCCAAATCTTTATTTTTTAAATTGATTTCTTTTTTATTAATTACAATTTATTCACTTTGTATCCCAGCTGTACCCCCTCCCTGCTCCCCTCCCAATATCACCCTCCCTCCCTCATCTACTCCCATGCCCACTGTCTACTAATAGGAGGTCCTCCTCCCCTTCCCTCTGACCCTAGCCTATCTGGTCTCATCAGGACTGGCTGCATTGTCTTCCTCTGTGGCCTGGTAAGGCTATTCTTGTGTGTATGTTTATTATATATGGGTTTGTATATGAGTGTGTGTGTGTGTGTGTGTGTGTACATATGTGTATACACATGCTTGTGCCTGTGCATCTTAAGAAAAAGTCTGTCTTGCAGATCTTCCATCATTCTATCATTCTCCATTTTAGTTTAAGAATCTCTCCTTGAACCCACAGTTCACTGATTGGCTAGACTTTCCATTCTGGGATTCCCATTTCTTTTTCTCAGCCCTAGAATTGGAAGTGCCTGCCACCATACCCAGCATTTTTTTTAAATTTTATTTTGTTCTTATCAGTTACATTTTATTAACTCAGTATCCCAGCTGTGTCCCGATCCCTCATTCCCTCCCAGTCCCTCCCTCCCTCCCTCATCTCCACCATGCCCCTTGCCAAGTCCACTGATAGGGGGGACCTCCTCCCCATTCATCTGATCCTGTTTTATCAGGTATCTTCAGGACTGGCTGCAAAGCTTTCCTCTGTGGCCTAACAGGACTGCTCCTCCCTTAGGGGGTGGGGAGGCCAAAGAGCCAGTCATTGAGTTCCTGTTAGAAATAGTCCTTATTCCCCTCACTATGGGAAACCAATTGGTTACTGAGCTACCACAGGCTACATCTGAGCAGGGGTTCTAGGTTACTTTCATACATGGTCCTTGGTTGCATGTCAGTCTCAGAAAACACGCTGTGCCCAGATATATTTGGTCCTTGTGGAGCTCCTATCCTTTCCTCATCAGACTAACTCCCCTTCTTTCTTATGATTCCCTGTACTCTGCCAAAGGTTTGGTCATGAGTCTTTGCTTTTAAACACTGCTAGTTAGAGTCTTTCAAATGCGCTCAGTAGACTTCAGGAGTACTGGTGAACCAAAGTGAGGTTCTCATGTTTGTGCAGCAAACGCTTTACCTACTGGGCCAGCTGCCCACCCAGTAGAAGTGTGTTTGAGAAAAATAGCAAAGACTTTTTTATGTAGTGCTTGTCAAAGTCATAGAATAATGACACAAAGTCATGTCAGTTTCTCTGTTGATATTATGAATGGAAAATTGTAAAAACTGGCTAATAAGTATAAGTCATTTCCACAAGTCAACAATTACCTACTTGTGTTTCTTTGTGTGGCAAATAGGCCAATTTTGTGAGTGGAGAGAGCCAGTCCCTATAGTATTTCCTACTCATATACATACATTTTCAGTTACATATGAAATCGTTGGCCATTGCATTTTCTTTTACTCCACTTGTACCTACATAATGGTACTTTTTGGGAGACAGTATAAACAAAGAACTTAAGTGAACAATCCTAATTCCAAACCAAGATCTCTAAGGATGGCCATGAACAAAAGTCACATTTGTTTACTCTCATTCAACCAATTTGTTTGAACTGAATGCATTAATAGTGGACATAATTTGTCTTAGTAATAGCTCTATTGTGTGCTAGAGAGAACTATTTGACAATTTTTAAAGTCATTTTTATAAATTACTGTACTAAATACTGTTGGTTGGATAATTTTCATTAATTGTTTTTAGGCAAAGCAGTCATTTTGTACAGCATCTCTGTAATATAATTATAAGAATATGACATATTAAAAGATATTGAAAGTTATTTTCTTCCCTAGGAGACTCAGAGTGAAGTATATACTATTTTACTAAACACAAGATAACTCCAGTAATTTTTAATATTGTTATAATAATTACAACAGAAGAATGATTCTTCAATATAATTTAGTTTTTAATTGATACTGTTCTCTCATTTGCAGTAAACCAAAAGAAGCAGTTCACTAAGACTGAAAATGAAATTTAAATAAATAGCTGATAAAATTATATAAAAATAAAAATATTTTCTCATAGCAAATTATGGCCATATGTCTTCCCAACAATTAAAACTATTACATATAAGTGATTCCTATCTCTAGGTCTTCTCCAAGGCTTGCCCTGTGTAGTATATTAAATTCTAGTTAAGTGTAATTTCTATTAGAAAAACGGTGTTTTTTTTTAAGAATCCAAAATAAAATTTTCTATGCTTTATAATTATTTGATTAATCCAACTAATATTTGAATGTTTTATTTTGTGAATGCATTGGCTCAACGTATATTTAAATGCAGTCATAGGTGATATAGTTATTTATTATTATTATTAAAATTATTAAAAAATAATTCAAAATCACAACAACATTTTAAAGATGGGCCATGAAACTTAATGGAAATTTCTAGAAAGAAAGAAAGAAAGAAAGAAAGAAAGAAAGAAAGAAAGAAAGAAAGAAAGAAAGAAAGAAAGAAAGACCACTAAAGACTTTAATAAAAATAAAATTAAAATTGAAAAATAAAGACTTTAAAAATTGTTCAACATCCTTAGGCATCAGGAAATAAAGATTAAAAATGCAGTAAGATTCTGTCTCACCCCAGTCAATTGGTCATCACCAGGACTACAAATGACACCAAGTCCTACCAAGGTATGGGAATGGAAAACAATAATGATGAGTATGTAGACGAGTACAGACACCGTGAAAATTAGACTGAAGATTCAAAAGCAAAACAAAACAAAACACAAGACAGAAACAAAATGTGAAATAGCTATACCACATGTCCCAGCTATACCACTCCTGGGCCAAGAGACATTAGTGTACTACAAAGGCAGGGATATACTGGTTCACTGCTGCTCTCTACATGGTAGCCAGGAAACAGGCTCAATCTAGATGCCCATTGACTCAACAGTGACTATGAGAAAAGAATACCTATATCAATCTTCCATTTCCTGCAACAGAGGAAGCAGTTGGGCCAGCCTGCAGATAGCACCTGATGTCTTCGGTTGCTGATGACACCATTGTCAGCAGTCTAACCTTTATGGAATGTAGATGACAAAGTCTAGATTACTGAGTAAAATATCTAAAGGCTCATCGCTTTGAGCATTTCCTTTAGGAAACTTGAAACTTCAAATTCTTTCTCTAATTTTTTGAGATCGTAATCTCTGGTTGTCTGACAGGTGTTACAAACAAAGAACATGTTTCTCAAGAACCCACTGAGATGTAATTACGGAGAGAGAGAGAGAGAGAGAGAGAGAGAGAGAGAGAGAGAATCCCAATCTTTCGTTCTTTATGGGCATGTGCAAGCCTCACTTTAACAAGGGCCGTTAGCAAGCACAAGCGGCCTAATTACATAGACCACCCTCCCCCATACATTTATTAGAAACTAAGAGTTTCTTCAAACAGTGACGAGTTCTCCAATTCTGAGAATTCTAACTTCATGTAAAGTTGAGATAATTTTGGGAACCCTCATGGCTGTTCTAGCAAGACTTTTATTAAATGAAGTGAGTACTTACAAGTGACTCAAATTCCAACCAGCTCTATCTGTAATGAGTTGTCCTGAGGTATATCTGGGATATTATAAGATGACTCATTGTAGAACATGTGTCTGGCTTCTGAATTCATCACTTACAAATGAACTATACAACCCACAAGAGTGCTGTAGTGGTAATTGTCTCAGCTTCCTAATGGTAGGATTTTAATCAGTGAGATGTTTGAGTTTATAAGTGGTTTGTTCTGTGGGCTTCACAAATTTTTTTTTCAAGATTTTATTAAGATAATACTTATGCTCAGGGAGCACACCTACATGTGGAAGGTATTTATCCTTTGTGGAGAAGCAATTGATTTTTTAATATAACATATGGCATCTATTTCTTCTTGCCACATTCTTAGTACTTTTGCAGTATTAGTTGTCATATAAAGTGTAAACATCTTAATTCTTGTCTCATATTCCATGTGTTATACAGACATAAGTAAAAACAACACTAAGAATATTTAACATGTCGAGAGCTCTAATAATTTCATTTCTACCCATAGCTCTAGAAAAACATTTTATAAATGTATAGAAGAAGTAGCTTTAATTCAGTTTTCCGTTATGACTGACAGACACAAACATAAACTTGTGTTCACTTGTGCACTACACTACACACACTCACCAGTATTTCACTTTACATAGTGGAGATATCACAGACATGCTATATCTGGCCATGTTAAAAATGGATAATTTTACCACATTAAAACTTAAAATAGTGTTAGAAATAGTCCTTGTTCCCCTCACTATGGGAAACCAATTGGTTACTGAGCTACCACAGGCTACATCTGAGCAGAGGTTCTAGGTTATATCCATACATGGTCCTTGGTTGCATGTCAGTCTCAGAAAAGACCCTGTGCCCAGATATGTTTGGTCTTTGTGGAGCTCCTATCCTTTCCTCATGAGACTAACTCCCCTTCTTTCTTATGATTCCCTGTCCTCTGCCAAAGGTTTGGTCATGAGTCTTTGCTTTGAAAACACTGCTAGTTAGAGTTTTTCAAATGCACTCAGTAGACTCCTGTCAATGTTTAATGTGCATCCCATCTGTCTTTCTGAACAAGGATTGATAATCTTACCCCATGTCCGCTCTCTTGATTATATTTTTTAGGTGTATAGATTTCATTATGTTTATCATATCTTATAGGTCTATATAAGTGAGTATATACCGTGTTTGTCTTTCTCCTTCTGGGATATTTCACTCAGGATGATCTTTTCTAGGTCCCACCATTTGCCTGCAAATTTCATGATTTCCTCCTTTTTGATTGCTGAGTCGTATTCCATTGTGTAAAAATACCACAATTTCTGTACCCATTCCTCCGTTGATGGACATCTGGGTTGTTTCTAGGTTCTGGCTATTACAAATAAAGCTGCTATAAACATGGTTGAGCAAATATCTCTTTTGTGTACTTGAGCAAACTTTGGGTATATACCTAGCAGTGGTATAGCTGGGTCTTGAGGAAGCACTATTCCTAATTGTCTTAGAAAGCGCCAGATAGATTTCCAGAGTGGTTGAACCAGTTTACATTCCCACCAGCAGTGGAGGAGGGTTCCCCTTTCACCCCCCAAGGGAGGAGCAGTCCTGTTAGGCCACAGAGGAGAGCTTTGCAGCCAGCCCTGAAGATACCTGATAAAACAGGATCGGATGAATGGCGAGGAGGTTCCCCCTATCAGTGGACTTGGCAAGGGGTACGGTGGAGATGAGGGAGGGAGGGACTGGGAGGGAATGAGGGATCGGGACACGGCTGGGATACAGAGTTAATAAAATGTAACTGATAAGAAAAAAATAAAATTAAAAAAAAATAAACCCAGAAAAAAAAATTAAAATAGTGGTATGCTAAAATATTGTCATAGGAAGAGGGAAATAGTTCACACGATTTCTAACTGAAAGAAGAAATAATGTGATGTAATGACCTAGAAGTGATGTTTCTTTGTGGTAACCTAGTCCACAGCTCTGACTTAGGAAACACACCCACATTTAACAGTAACAGATCATAGCTTAATAAGACAGAGTGATCAGTGGTACAATAGTTGTATCAACCTCAGTTTTTCTAACACTATGAAAATTTTTACACTTTTATTTATATTACAGTTTCCTTATATCTACATTTTATTAACTGAAAAAACTGGGCTTAAGAAAGATGTTGCAGATTTGGTTCAGTGGACATAAAATTTCTCTTACATGGCTTATAACTGGATGAAACCAGCTACAGGAAGTTCAACAACCTGTTTTTGCCACTGTGGACACCTGCTCATAAATATGCTCCCAAACAAACACATACACATTATTAAAATTAAAACAAAACACTAAAAAAGAGAAAGCTCATTCATGTTCCTTTATTAATTTATACGTTGAATGGAAGAACTTGCACCTTAAATTCTCATCTGTATGACTGGAAAGGCCACACTTAAATCCCTTCCTTACTGTGAGGTGATACACCACTAACATTTCTGCTACTACTACTACTACTACTACTACTACACACACACACACACAAACACACACACACACACAAACACACACACTTCAACATATTAAAAAAATTGTCAAGTATTGGCATATCTACCCCAAATTTCTGACACAATATTATGTCAGTTATGTGTTGAGGATCATTTGAGAGGAACAACAAATGGCTTTAGAATCATGGAATGTTGCGCACCGGTTAGCACAACCATGATGGCCAGGCTTCAGAGAGGCAGAACCCTGAGGACTATATGTCCTGAGGATGTTAGCTGCTATAGAGTTTTGCTTTGCTTGTTGTTTTCATGGTCCATCCTTCCCAATTTATAAATTGTATAAAAATCTCTAAGGAGGCTTCCAGTCCCTTACTGGGCAGTACTATTGGCACTTACCCTAACAGTGTTTGATCTTTTTCAAGCATTGATGCTGGAGCAGGTAAATGATTCATCCACCACCCTAAGAAAAACTTAGAGGTTTTGAATGTTAACAATGACCAGCACTCTTAGAAAGAATTTGAAGTAAATTGTTTGTAACATTACCTTAAGATGTTTTTGTTAACGATGCTTCAGTCTCCACAGGCCCTCCTGGCTCTGGATGGTTGACTCTGTTGGTCTTTTTTGTGGAGATCCTGTCCTCTCTGAGTTCTTCTATGTTTTCATCCAGCCTTCCACAGGATTCCCTGCACTCTATCCAATGTTTGAGTCTCTGCATCTGTTTCCATCTGCTGCTGGGTGGAACCACTCATAGGACAGTTATGCTAGACTCTCATCTGTAAGAAGAGAACAGTATTGTTAATAGGGTAAGGGGTTGGTTGTCTCCAATGGGGTGGGTCTCAGGTTCAGCCAAGCATTGGTTAGACGTTCCCTCAATCAGTGCTTTACTTTTGTTCCTGTACATCTTGTAGGCAGGGTAAATTGTTGATCAATTTTCTGTGGGTGGGTTGGTGGTTCCCTTCCTCCACTAGGAGTCTTGTCTAGTTAGAGGCTGACCTCTTCAGACTCCATGACCCTGATGCTAGGAGTCTCAGAAAGTGTCACTCTCATATCTTCCCAGGAGCCTACCCTGTGGTAGTTCTCCAGCTTGTCACAGAGATGCCCCTGCCCACAGTTGCTGATATATTTTTTCTCTCTCTGCAAGCCCTCTGTCCACCTGCTCCCAGTCTCCCCACGTCTGATGTCAACTCTCCTTACTCTCCTTGCTCCCTCTCTTACCCACTTACCTCTCTTCAACTACTTCTGCTATCTGTTCTATTTCCCCTTCTGAGTGAGATTTTAGCATCCTCCCTTGGGTCCTCCTTGTTACTTATCTTCTTTAGGTGTATGAATTCAGGGTCTGGGTTAGCTCATGCAGGATGATCCCTCCTTTGCCTACAAGTTTTCTGATGTCCTTGTTTTTAATAGTGGAGTAGTATTCCATTGTGCAAATGCACCACAGTTTCTTTATCCATTCTTTGGTTGAGGGATATCTGGATTGTTTCCAGTCTCTGGCTATTATGAATAAAGTGGCTATGAAAGTAGTTGAGAAAATGTCCTTGTTGTATGGTGGAACATCTTATTGGTCCATGCCCAGGGGGGTATAGTTGTGATTGAGGTAGAGCTATTCCCAATATTCTGAGAAAATTTTAGATTGATTTTAGAGTGCTAGTACAAGTTTGCACTCCCACCAGCAATGGAGGAATGTTCCCTTTTCTCTAAACTTGACCAGCATGTGCTATAGCTTGAATTTTGATCTTTGATCTTAGCAATTCTTATGTAAGAATGATTTCTCAGAGTAATTTTAATTTTTATTTCCTTGATGACTAAGGACATTGAGCACTTCTTTAAGTCATTCTGAGGCATTTGAGAGTCTCTGTTGAGAATTCTCTGTTTATCTCTGTACCCTGTTTTTAATTGGATTACTTTGTTGGTGTTTAATTTATTGAGTTCTTGATATATTTTGGATATTAGCCCTTTGTCATATGGAGGGTTGGTGAAGATCTTTTCCCAATCTGTAGGCTGCTGTTTCATTCTGACAGTGACCTTCGTCTTACAGAACCTTTTCAGTTTCATGAAATCCCATTTATTAATTGTTGCTCTTAATGCCTAATCTGTTGGTGTTCTGCTCAGGAGGCTGTCTCCTATGCCAATGGATTCAAGGTTTTTCCCCACATTCTCTTCTAATAAATATGGTTTCTGGTTTTATGTTCAGGTCTTTGATCCACTTGGATTTGAGTTTTGAGCAGTGTGATAGATATGGCTCTGTTTTCCTTTTTTCTGCATGTAGACATCCAGTTAGACCAGCATCATTTGTCAAATATGCTTTACTTTTCCATTGTATGGTTTTCACTTCTTTGTCAAAAATCAGGTGTCAGTAGGTGTGTGGTTTTTTTTTTTTTCTGGATCATCAATTTGATTGCATTGTTCACCTTGTCTGTCTCCATGCAAATGCCATGTGGTTATTTATCACAGTTGCTCTGTGGTACAGCTTGAAATCAGGGATGGAGCTACCACCAGGTGCTCTTTTTTTTGTGTAGGATTGTTTCAGCTATCCTGGCTTTTTTATTTTTCCATATGAAGTTGAGGATTGCTCTTTCAAGGCCTCTTTCAAGGGTGGGAATTTGTTGAGAATTATATTGAATCTAAAGATTGCTTTTGGTAAGATGGCAATTTTTAATATACTAATGCTACCGATCCATGAGAATGGGAAATCTTTTCATCTGCTGATATTTTCTTCAACTTATTTCTTTAGTGACTTGAATATATTGTCATAAAGGTCTTTCAGTTGCCTGGATAGAGTTATACCAACATACTTTATATTATTTATGGCTGTTGTGAAGGGTGTTGTTTCATTAATTTCTTTCTCAGCCTATTTGTCATTTGTATACAGTAGGGCTTCTGATTTTTTTAAAAATTATTTTGGTATCTAGATGCTTTGATGATGGTGTTTATCACCTGTAGGAATTCTCTTGTATAATTTTGGGGTAAGTGCAATATATTATCATATCATCTGCGAATAGCCATAATTTGAATTTTCTTTCCAGTTATATCCCCATTATCTCCTTTAGTTGACTTATTGCTCTAGATAAAACTTCAAGTACTATTTTGAATAGATAAGGAGACAATGTGAAGCCTTGTGTTATTGCCTTGTGTTATTTCAGTGGAATTGCTTTAAATTTCTCTTCATTTAATTTGGTGTTGGGAATAGACTTACTGTATATTGTCTTTATTTTGTTTAGGTATGTGTTTTGTATCTCTGATCTTTCTAAGACTTTCCATGATATGAAGTGGTGTTGGATTGTGTAAGATATTTTTTTAGCATCTAATGAGATGATCATGTGTTTCTTTTTCTTTTAGTTTGTTTTTATGGTGGATTACTTTGATGACTTCTCATATGTTGCATCATCCCTTCATCCCTGAAAGGAAACTTATTTGATCATGGTGAATGATATTTGTGGTGTGTTCTTGGATTTATTTTGTGAGTATTTTATTGAGTATTTCTACATCAATGTTCATAAGGGAGATTGGTCTGAAATTTACTTTCTTGTTTGAGTCTTTGTGTGGTTTATGCATCAGGGTGACTATGGTCTCATAGAATAAATTTGGAGATATTCCTTCTATTTCTATTTTGTAGAATAATTTGATGAGTATTGGTATTATCTCTTCTTTTAAATTCTGTTAGAATTCTGCCCTAAAACCATCTTGTACTAGACTTTTGGAGGGGGGTAGGTTTGGAAGACATTTAATGACTACTTCTATTTTCTTACAGATTATAGGTCTATTTGGATTATTTACCTGATCTTGAGTTAATGTTGTTAAGTGGTATCTATCTAGAAATTCATCCACTTCATTTTGTTTTTCCAATTTTGTTAGTATACAGGTTTTTGAAGTAAGACTTAATGATTATTTGGATTTTGTTATTGTCTGTTGTTATGTCCCCTTTTCATTTCTGATTTTGCTAATTTGGGTACTGTCTCTCTCTGTTTTTTGGTTAGATTTGCTAAGGATTTGTCTATTTTATCGATGTGCTTAAGGAACCAGTTTTTTGTTTGTTTGTTTGTTTGTTTCTTCAATTATTTGAATAGTTCTATTTGTTTATCATTTTATTGATTTCAGCTACGAGTTTGATTATTTTCTGCCATCTACTCCTCTTGAGTGTGATTACTTCTTTTTCTTCTAGAGTGTTCAGATATGCTTTTAACTTTCTAGTATGAGAACTCTCAATTATCTTTATGAAGGCACTTAGTGCTATGAATTTTCCTCTTAGCACTGCTTTCATTGTGCCTCATAAGTTTGGGTATGCTGTTCTTTCATTTTCATTGAATTCTAGGAAGTTGTTAATTTCTTTCTTTATTTGCTCCCTGACCCAGTGGTCATTGAGTAGATTGTTCAGTTTCCATGAATTTGGAGTCTTGTTTCTGTTATTATTGAAGTCCAACTTTAATACATGGTGGTCCGATAGAATACAAGTTGTTATTTCAATTATTTTGTATCTGCTGAGGCTCGCTTTTTGACAGAATATATGATCAGTTTTGGAGAAGGTTCCATGAGGTGCTGAGAAGAATATATATCCTTTTGTGTTGGGGTGAAAAGTTCTGTAGATATCTGTTATGTCTTTTTGACTCATCATATCAGTTAGTTTTATTATTTCTATGTTTAGTTTCTGTTTTGATGACCTGACAAGTGGTGAAAGAGGCATGTTGAATTCTTCTACTATTAATGTGTGGGGTTTGATGTGTGAGTTAAGTTTTAGCAATGTTTCTTCTACAAATGTGGATGCCATTGCATTTGGAGCAGGAATGCTCAGAATTAAGACGTCATATTGGTAGAGTATGAAGTGTCCTCTATCTCATTTTGATTAATTATGGTTGAAAGTCTATCTTATCAGATATTATAATGGCTATCCAGCTTTCTTCTTTTTGTTTGTTTGTTTACTTAGAAAATCTTTTTCCAGTCTTTTACTCTGAGGTAATGTCTATCTTTGTAGCTGAGATGTGTTTTTCCTGTTTTCACTACCATTATGTTAGCCTGTCTTTTTATTGGTGAATTGAGTCTATTGATGTTGAGAGACATACATAACCAGTGATTGATAATTCTTGTCATTGATATTGGTGGTGTTTGTGTGTTTGTGTGTGTGTGTGTGTGTGTGTGTGTGTGTGTGTGTGTTTTCTTCTTTTGTTTTTGAGATGTGAAATTATTGTTTCCTGTGTTTTCTTGGATGTAGTTAACTTCTTTGGGTTGGATTTTTCCTTCTAATATTTTTTGCAGAGCTGGTTTTGTGGGTAGCTATTGTTTAAATTTGATTTTGTCTTGGAATATCTTGTTTTCTCCATTTATGGTGATTGATAGTTTTTCTAGATATAGTAGTAAAGGTTGGCATCTGTGATCTTTTAAAGGCTGCAAGACATCTACCCAGGCCCTTCCAGCTTTTAGAGTTTCTGTTGAGAAGTCAGGGGTGATTCTGATAGGTCTGCCTTTCTAAGTTACTTGCCCTTTTTCTCTTGCAGCTGTTAATATTTTTTTCTCTGTTCTGTCAATTTAGTGTTTTGATTTTTATGTGGCAGGAGGATTTTCTTTTCTGGTGCAACCTAATTGGTGTTCTATATTCTTTTTGCACATTTATAGATATCTCTTTCTTCAGGTTGGGGAGATTTTCTTCTATGATTTTGTTGAAAATCCTTTCTGGTCCTTGGAGCAGGGACTCTTCACCATCTCCTACTCCAATTATTCTTAAGTTAGGTCTTTTCATACTATCCCAGATTTCCTGGGTGTTTTGTGTCAGACATTTTTTTTTAGATTTAAATTTTTTCTTTGACTGTTGTATCAATTGCCCTATCTCAAATTAAATTAGCACAACAATCTCATGCCTTACATTCATCAAAATAGCAATTGCCTAAGAAAACAGTATCATATCACAATGAATATGCTTGTCAAATTGTAAAACAATGTCTATAGTGTCCACAATTTACAATTGTACCGCACTTGGGTGCTAATCCATGAGAGTTTATTCCTATTAAACTTTGGTAGATGGATGTTACTCATATATTAAAGTTTGGACAACAAAAATATACTCATGTAGTACTGGACACTTTTTATGGATTTATTTTTGCTTCTCCACAAACTGGAGAAGTTGCTAAATACATATTGCTCATTCTTTATTATGCTTCACTATTATGGGCATACCAAAAGTCATTAAAACAGACCACAGGTCTGGTTATATTGGTAAGGCATTTCAAACTTTGTACACAATTTATTATCACCTATAAAACTGGAATTTCTTATAATCCTCTTTTAACAAAAAGAGCACATGGTGCATTAAAGCCACAATTACATAAAATAAAAAGGGGGAGTTATGTCCATGAACTTCAAAGAATTCTTTAAATTGTGCTTTGTTTATTTTTAAAATGTGGACAAACAGAGTTGTCAGCTGAATATTTGGCATCCAAAAACTAAAGATAATTTTGCCATGGGTGAGATGGACAATGGAATGGGCCCAACCAGGTTTTTATGTGGGAAAGGTTATGTCTGTGTTTTTCCACAGGATGCTGAAAATGCTCATTGGTTACCTGAATGACTGGTAGAGTTTGCAGTGTTTGCCACTGCTGCTGATGGTATCGATTCGTGTGATGAGTGCAATAGAAGAACCATACTGGGCATATGTTCCTGATCCTCCTCTGCTGCATTCTGTTCCTTGGGACAGTCTGGATGTACTTGTATTCCATAATGACACTCACTTTCTAGGGTTTCCTTGGATAGAGCAACAAGTGACTTCATAGCTGGTTAATTATTCTGGGATTAGTATGGCTGTTCCTATATGCTTTGTAAAGAATGCTACTCAAGAGGCATGTGTTATCTTTACATAACAAATATGGACTGCTAATGTCACGAAAAATACTCAACAAAGTGTCATGATGGGTACGTTCCAGTTTGAAAAGACTATTATATCTCAAGTGTTATATCCACAAAGTATCATACCATTTTCATTATATTCTGGTAATATATATATATATATATATATATATATATATATATATATATATATATATTAGAAGCATTTTATTATAACATACCTGTTCAATTCTCTATTAGAAATGTCACCAAGATAATTAGCTGGTCAGGGAGTTAAATGAATTTAGGCAATAAAGACCTTGCTTCAGAAATTTGGATTACTCCTAAGAACTACATTCAGAGGAGTTTGTGTAAAGTGGCTGCAGTAATGTATCCTCTTATGCTGTCTGCTGATACAAAAAGTAATAACACTAGTTATGTACATGGTTTCAAAAGAATATCTCTGCTTGACTTGCCCTTATGTATTTTTTGAATTTTTTAAAATCTTTATTAATTACACTCTATTCATTTTGTATCTCCCCTGTGGCTCCCTCCCTCTCCAGTCCCAATCCCTCCCTTCCTCTCCCCTCTGCACACATGCCCCTCCCCAAGTACACTGATAGGGGAGGTCATCTTTTCCTTCCTTCTGATCCTCTTCAATTAGGTCTCATAAGGAGTGGCTGCACTGTCTTCTTCTGTGGCTGGTAATGCTGCTCCCCCCTCAGGGAGAGGTAATTAAAAAGCAGGCCAATTAGTTCATGTCAGAGATAGTCCCTGTTCCTATTACAATGGAACCCACTTGGATACTGAACTGCCATGGGCTACATCTGTGCAGGGGTCTTAGGTTATCTCCATGCATGGTCCTTGGTTGGAGTATCCAGTCTTAGGAAAGACCACTGTGCTCAGATTTTTTGGTTCTGTTGCTCTCCTTGTGGAGTTCCTGTCCTCTCCAGATCTTACTGTTTCCCACTTCTTTCCTAAGATTCCCTGCACTCTGCCCAAAGGTTGGCCATAAGTCTCAGCATCTGCATTGATAGTCTTCAGGGCAGAGCCTTTCAGAGGTCCTCTGTGTCAGGCTCCTGACTTGTTCCCTCTTTTCTTCTTCTTCTGATGTCCATCCTCTTTGCCTTTCTGGATAGGGATTGAGCATTTTAGCATGAGTCCTCCCTCTTGATTAGCTGAATAACACCTTCAGCAAAGTGGCTGGATATAAAATTAACTCAAAAAAGTCAGTAGCTCTCCTGTATACAAGAGACAAAAGCGGTGAGAAACAAATTAGGGAAACAACACCCTTCACAATAGCCACAAAGGACATAAAGTACCCTGGTGTGAACGTAACCAAGCAAGTCAAAGACTTGTATGAAAAAAAATTCAAGTCTCTGAAGAATTAGAAGAAGATATCAGAAGATGGAAAAATCTCTCATGCTCATGGCTTAGCAGGATTAAAATAATAAAAATGGCCATCTTACCAAAAGCAATCTATAGAATCAATGCAGTTCCCATCAAATTACCAAAACAGTTCTTTACAGACCTTGAAGGAAAATTTCTCAACTTCATATGGAATAACAAGAAACCCTGAATTGCTAAAACAATCTTCTACAATACAAGATCTTCTGGAGGTATCTCCACCCCTGATCTCAAGCTGTACTATAGAGCAACAATACTAAAAACTCCATGGTACTGGCACAGAAACAGACTGGTGGCTCAATGGAATCAAATAGAAGACCCTGAAATAAATCCCCACGCTTATGGACACCTGATTTTTGACAAAGATGCCAAAACCATTCAATGGACAAAAGACACCTATTTGTGGCTATGTAAGCCACAGGCTTTGTCAGTGAATATTCTAAAATATACTCATTTATGCTGCCTCTCTTATTATTGCAAAATCACACTGCTAGTAATTTTCTGTTAGTGGTAATTCAGAAAAGGCTAATATTCCTAAAGACTGCTGCATGATGTCATTTATTGAAACAGATAGTGTTTAAATGTTAGTTCGTGAAAAGATGCTTAGTCTTCTTCAGAAGGAAGAAAAATGTTTTCTGAGTACTTGGTTAGGCTTTTTATATGTGATGAAACTAATTAGCAACAGTGTGAAATTTTTGTTTTAATCGTTATTTTGAAATAAAGACATACAAGTAATAATAATAATAATAATGATAATAATAGTAATAATACAGAGCTTAATGATACTCAGCTTTTCCCTAAGCATATCTTACCTGGCCATACTGAAGTGTCAGAACTACAGTACTGATATGAAACAATTAATGAAAGAAGTCATATCCTGACTTCCTCATTTTCTTTGTTTGAGATTAAAATACTATATCTATATATCTAAAAAAATCACATCATAATACGGCACAAAACCATTCCAATAACACTAAAAAAAATTCAACATATAAAACCGGACAACTATGAATTCCTTGCTGTTCCTCATTTTTGTATAGAAACAACATTGTATTTTATGTGTCTTTTTAGTCCATAGTTAAGTCTTTTAAAAAAATCAATATTTATAAGATTTACATACTGTTAAGTGTACCTAGCTCATTTCCTTCTTCCGCTATACAGAATTCCATTACACGAGTGTTCTGTGACCTATTACTGTATTAATGGACATTTAAATCACTTATATTTTATAACTGTAATTTCCTATAACATTCATATATGCTTATTTATATCTCATGTGTTTACACAGATCTTTCTTTACAGTTTCTACATCAGCTTAACTCTTAAAATGTACATGTGTTATCTCTGGCATAAGGTCAAATTACTTCTAGATTTGATTATATATATATATATATATATATATATATATATAGTGTTTCATATCTTTACAACAGCTGGTAAAGATATATGTTTTAACCCTTGGGAGTCTTACTGATGACAATTGATACCTTCTTATGTCCATTAGTTCCTAGCATGCCCCTACATTTATGAATAGCTACTTCATATAATTGGTTAATTATTCAATAGACACTTCTATATTTTTAATTGTATATGTGGTATTTCAGTACTTTATTGCTTATTGGTCCTCTAAACATCTTTTCTTGGTTTGTGACCCATCTTTTTGTCCCCTCATAATATATTTTGACAAAATAGTTTAAAAATAAATTTTCAGGAAAACTAGATAGTCCAGAGACCTTGGATAAGATCAAATACTACTTATATTAAAAAAAAATCAATAAAATGTCTCCTAATGATAGTCTGCTTTACTTATGTATTAGTGCCTTATTCAATTATTAGAGAAGCTTTCTCTTGTATATGGAAACACATGCAGAGAACCACAGCCAGCCATTACATGGAAAGAAAGTACTTGGAACACACAGCTATAAATGAGATGTCTCCATCAAATCCCTCTTCTCAGTACTCAGAGAATTTCATGGAAGAGGAAACAGGAGTGTAAGAGCCAGAGGGGATGGAAGACACCAAGAGAAAAACAACTTGTGAATCATGTAAGGAAGCCACATATGAACACAGAGACTGAAGCAGCAAGCACAGAGCCTTCATGGGTCTGCATCAGTCCTCTGGAAATATATGATAGCTATGGTTTAGTATTTTTATGAGAGTATTTAAACATGTGGGTCTCTGATTCTTATACCCACTCATGTCACTCATGTTTATATGTACATGCAGAAAGTAGTCAAAAGCTAGAGATATGGAGCACCAGCACCCTGAAGTGTAAGGAGAGGAAGGTCAGCTTATGTCTTTTATTATGGGCTTTAAGAGTTTTTGGTTTTGAGCTAAAAACCATTTGATGTTATTGATGTACTTTAAGAGAGGACTAGCATTTTTACTTTAACTTTGTCAAAACAAAAATCTCTGGCCAGAGTGAGTCACATACGTGAAAGAGACACAGAAGCTCACAAATGGTACAGCTCAAAGACGTTATGTGAAATACAGTTAAGAGATGGAGACTGGACAAATGGACAGTAAGAAATACATCAGAAAATAGCTCTTATCTTTATGGCATATTGAATTCATATATATTATTGGACTTGTTGCTACAATGTGTGTTCTACTCTGTTGGTTTTAGCATCATAATTCTTACATCAAAGCAAGATTGTTTTAGCTATTGAATTATTTATTTTTATTAATTATACTTTATTCACTTTGTATCCTCCCATAAACCCTTCCCTCCTCCCCTCCCGGTCCCACCCACCCTTCATGCATGCCCCTCCCCAAGTCCACTGATAAGGGAGGTCCTCCTCTCCTTCCTTCTGATCTTAGACTATCAGATCACATCAGGAGTGGCTGCATTGTCATCTTCTGTGGCCTGGTAAGGCTGCTCCCCCCTCGGAGGGAGGTGATCAAAGAGCAGGCCAATCAGATTATGTCAGAGGCAGTCCCTCTTCCCATTACTATGGAACTCACTTGGACACTAAACTGTCATGGGCTACATCTGTGCAGGGGTTCTAGGCTATTTCCATGCCTGGTACTTGTTTGGAGTATGATTCTCTGGAAAGACCCCTGTGTTCAAATTTTCTGCTTCTGTTGCTCTCTTTGTGGTGTTCCTTATTTGCTTTTTTTTTTTAACATATGTAAAATCAACTATTCTATATTTCATTGAAATGAAATAGGACATTTTTATTCATTCATTTCCTAGACCAATGAAACAAAAACATTTCTAGAATATTTAGTTTCACTCAATATTTTAAAATAAGGATATTTCTTATAAGAATTGGATTTCTTTTAATTTTTAGGAATTCAGAAGATTTGATGTTATACTATGACTCTCTCTCTCTCGGGGACAATAGCTGATCAGTATTCAAAGTCTTCCCTCCTGAGAGGAGATAATAGGCATATCTTACTTTGTCTAGGCTAGTCTGTGTTATAACTACTACCTAGGATAATAATTAATGGTCACCCCTTTTAATCATTTATATATCTTTGAGCTAGAAAAGTAACTTCATGCTCTCTATGTTTAATGTGAGAAAAAATTGTACATTGATTTTAGAGTAAGGATCAGAGTCCCTGATAAATTAGATTCTGTCTTTCATCATCAGTTGTTAAATTAATTATAGAAATTAATAGTATAAAGCAGAAAAAAAGGAGATATCAATGTTGCTAGTTGGGAAAAGAAAAAAAAAAGAAGTCTAACTCCTCTCTCCCCATGACATATCTATCATCAGGGTCCTAAAATAAAGTGTAAGTTTACATAGAAGCAAAGGATTTGTATCACAAAACACTTCTTCCCAAGATGAATGTGGAAATACTACTGTCATTGTCTCAGCTCAAGTCTCTCCAGCAAGGTGGTCTGACAAGTTATCAGAACACTGGAATTTTCTAGGAGATATGCTTCCTCTATGAATAACACCAGTCTCCCATCATTGTGCTATGATGGGATTCCAAGGAAAATTTTAATTTCTTGGAGTGTGCATGATCTTAGTATTCTGAGAGCCAAAAGGAAGTGCATAAGTGTCTCTTTAGAATATCTTTTTTGTGTGTGTGCCAGGATGGTTACAGGTTTACTATTTCTTTGTATCTTGTAAATGCCTTTCCATATGAGTTAATTTTGTTACTTATTTTTTTTGAACTTCTTAAGCATTTGGAATGAGGTATTTTTTCATAGGTAAACATTGAATAAATTTTTCTGTATTTTTATTATAATTCAATTATATTATTTTTCCCTTTACTTTTCTTGTTTTGAACTTTCCCATAAAATCCTTCCCACTTTTCTTCAAATGCACAGCTTCCTTTTTCACTAATTGCTATTGTAAGCATATAGGTATATGTTATGCATATTCATGCTTATGTGCATATGTATACATCTATCCATACATGCATTATGCTCCTAAATATAACCTGTTCAGTCTGTATAATGCTACCTACAACTATATTTTCAGGAATGACAATTTGGCATTGGACAGCCAATTGGTTTGCACCTCCTTGCTAACATTTCTTTGGAAGTATAACAAACTATTACTAATTTGGAAAGCATGGATACTTTTTCTTTTTAATGCCATCACTTTTATTAAAATTCTTGTATAATCAGGAAGAGGTTTGGTTTTGATTCCACTGGTAGCTTTTTAATCAGTTTAGATTAATTAGCATCTAATTAGCATATCCTTTTCTATAGTGACTAAGAATTAAGCATAGAATTTAAATTTAACCAATTAGAAAGCATCAGAATTTATGTTAGAATTTTTTTTACAAATACATCTTTCTTTTTTCCTTTAGAACCTGTCTATATCCAAGTATGATAAACACTGCTTTATTAAGTTCAAAAAATTTCTGGCAATTGATTTTCAATCATGATAAAAGTAGACTTAAAATAAGCCAACAACCCTTTACTCAGAGGTAGTGTCTGTCTTTGTTGCGGAGGTGTGTTTCTTGGATGCAACAGAATGTTGGATCCTGTTTCTGCAACCGTTCTCTTAGTCTGTGTCTTTTTATTGGAAAGTTGAGTCCATTGATGTTAATAGATAATAGTGACCAATGAATATTAGTTCCTTTTATTGTGGAATTGGTGGTGTTACTGTGTTTCTATGTTTTCTTTTATTTATTTTTGTTGTTGTTGTTATGAAGTTATCTACATCTTGTGTTTTCTGGGTTATAGTTGTTTTTGTTGGATTGGAGTTTCCCTTCTAGTATCTTCTGTAGGTGTGGGTTGCTGTGTAGATATTAAGTTTAGTTTTGCCATGGAATATTTTGTTTTCTCTATCTATGCTGATTGATGAGTTTCTCTAAATGTAGTAGTCTTGGTTTGCATCTGTGTTCTCTTAGAGTCTGCATGACATCTGCCCAGACTTTCATAGTTTCTGTTGAGAAGTCTGCTGTAATTCTGATAGGTCTACCTTTCTATGTTACTTGGCTTTTTTCCTTTGCTGCTTTTAACATTTTTTTTTATAGTTCTATAGATTTAGTGTTTTGACTATAATATGATGTGAGGAGTTTCTTTTCTGGTCTACTCAATTTGGTGTTCTATAAGCCCCTGGTATGTTTAGGGTCATCTCTTTCTTTAAGTTGGGAAAACTTTCTTCTACAATTTTCTTAATGATATTTTCTGGACCAGGAGCCTGGAATCTTATTTTTTGTCTGTTCTTAATATTCTTTTCACGGCGTCCTTGATTTCTTGGATGTTTTGTATTTGTATTGTAACTTTTCTGATTTTATTTTTCTTTGAGAGATGTACCAATTTCTTCAATTGTATCTTCAGCACCTGATATTCTCTTTTCCATTTCTTGTATTCTGTTGATGATGCTTACCTTTTTGGTTCCTGATCTCTTCTCTAAGTTCTCCAGCTCCAGGCTTTTCTCTTTTGTGTTCTCTTTATTGATTCTAATTCTGTTTTCATGTCTTGCACCATTTCCTTCATCTGTTTGAAAGTAGATTCCTGTCTTTCCATGATGGCATCTATTTTTTGTCGTTGTTCATTTTCTCTTTATGTGCCTCAATTTGTGTGGCTATATTTGCCTTTATTTCTTTGTGAGCTTTGTTCATTTCCTCTTTATGTGTCTCTAATAACTTGGTAAACATAGCTTTAAAATAATTTTCCTGTGTTTCCGATTAATTAAAATATACATTAATTTTGGGGGTTACTTTAAAAGGTTATATGCCACACAATTTGAAAACCTTAAAGAAATGAACAATTTTCTTGATAGATTCCATTTAACAAATTAAATCAAGATCAGGTAAATAGATTGAATAACGCTATATCCCCCAAGGAAATAGAAGCAGTCATCAAAAGTCTCCCTTCCAAAAAAAGCCCAGGGCCAGATGATTTCAGCATTGAACTTTACCAGTTCTTCAAACAAGAGCTACCACCGTTACTCTTCAAACTATTCCACAAAACAGAAACAGAAGGCACATTACCAAACTCATCATGTGAGGCCACAGTAACCTTGAAACCTAAACCACACAAAGACCCAACAAAGAGACCTATCTCTCTTATGAACATTGACACAAAAATACTCAATAAAATATTTGCAAACCGAGTCCAAGAATACATAAAAGATATCACTCACTATGACCATCTTCATCTCAGGGATGCAGGCATGGGACAATATACAGAAATCTATAAATGTAATCCATCATATAAACAAACAGAAAAAAAAAACCCACACATGATCATCTCCTTAGATGCCGAAAAAGCATTTGATAAAACCCAACATTGGTTTATGTTTAATGTCCTGGAGAGGTCAGGGATACAATGCACTTAACTAAACATAGTAAAAGCAATATATAGCAAGCCTTTAGCCAATATCAAACTAAACCTAGAGAAAATTAAAGCAATCCCACTGAATTCAAGAAAAGTCAAGGATGCCCATGCTCTCTTTCAACACAGTACTTGAAGTCCTAGCTAGAGCAGTAAGACAACAAAAGGAGATTAAGGGAATAAAAATTGGAAAGAAAGAAGTCAAAATATCACCATTTGCAGATGATATGATAGTATACGTGAATAACCCCGATATTCTACCAAAAAACTCCTTTAGCTGATAAACACCTTCAGAAAAGTGTCTGGATACAAAATTAATTTTAAAATATCAGTAGCTCTCATGTATACAAAAGAAAAAAGGACTGAGAATAAAATTAAGGAAACAACACCCTTCACAAGAGCCACAAATAACCTAAAGTATCTTGGTATGACTCTAAACAAGAAAGTGGAAAAAAAAAATAAAAAGCATCAAGTCTCTGAAGAAAGAAATTTAAAAAGAAATCTGAAGATGGAAAGATCTCCAATGTTCATGGATGAGTAGGATTAACATAGTGAATAGGCCTTCCTACCAATAGCAATCTACAGATTCAATGCAATTACCATCAAAATACCAATGCAATTATTTGTAGACTTCAAAAGAACAATTCTAAATTTCATATGGATAAACAACAACAACAACAACAAAAACCAAAATTTTAAAACAATCCTGTACAATAAAAGATCTTCTAGTGGTATCTCCATTCCTGATCTCAAGCTGTACTATAGAGCAACAGTAATAAAAACTGCATGGTACTAGCAGAGAAGCAGTCAGCACTATCAATGGAATTAAATAGAAGACCCAGAAATAAATCCACACACTTGCAGATAGTTGATTTTTGACAAAGAAGCCAAAAAGATAAAATGGAAATAAAATAGCACCTTCAACAAATGGTGCTGATCTAACTGGAAGTCTATATGTAGAAAAATGCAAATAGATCGATATTTATCACCTTGCATAAAACTAAAGTCCAAGTGGAGCAAAGGCCTCAACACAAAACCAGACACACGAATATGTTAGAAGAAAAAGTGGGGGAAGAACCTGGAACTCATTGGCACAGGCGACAACTTCCTGAAAAGAACAGCAACAGCACAGGCTCTAAGATCAACAGTCAATAAATGGGACCTTATGAAACTGAAAAGTTTCTGTAAAGCAAAGGGAACTGTCATCAGAACAAAACGACAGCCTACAGATTGGGAAAGGATCTTTATCAACCCTTTATCTGACAGAGGGCTAATATCCAGAATATATAAAGAATTTAAGAAGTTAAGCACCAAAACCAAGTAATCCAATTAAAAAATGAGGTACAGGGTTAAACAGAGAATTCTCAGTAAAGGAATATCAAAAGGCAGAGAAACCCTTAAAGAAATGTTCAACATCCTTAATTGCAAATCAAAACAACTGTGAGATTTTTATCTTACATCCTTCAGAACAGCTATTATCAAAAACTAAAGTGACAATCCATGCTGGAGAGGATGTAAAGAAAGGGGAACCTTCCCCCATTGCTGTTGGGATGTAAACTTGTACAACCACTTTGGAAATCAATCTGGCACATTCTCAGATAATAAGAATAGTGCTACCTCAAGATCCACCTATATCACTCTTAGGCATATATCCAAAATATGCTCAACTATACAACAAGGACATTTGTTCAACTATGTTTGTAGCAGCTTTATTTGTAATAGCCAGAATCTGGAAACAACCTAAATGTCTCTCAACAGAGGAATCAGTACAGAAATTGTGGTGCATTTACACAATGAAAAAGTACTCAGCTATTAAAAACAAGGAAATCATGAACATTTGTGGCAAATGGTGGAAACTAGAAATGATCATCTTGAGGGAGGTAACCCAGAAGCAGAAACACACACATGGATTATACTCAATCTTAAGTGGTTATCAGACATATAATATACTATGAACACATTAAAATCTATACTCCTAAAGAAGCTAATAAAAAAGGAAGACCTTAGGAAAGAAGCTCAGTCCTAATTCAGAAGGGCAAATGTGATAGACATTAGAAGCAGGAGGAGACAGGGCAAAGGACGGGAGCCTACCACAGAGGGCCTCGGAAAGACTCTTGATGGAGGTATCAAGCAGAGACTGAGATGCTTAGCCAAACTTTGGGCAGAATACTTGGAATTTTATGCAAGAAGCGGGAAATAGAAAGAATGGAGGGGATAAGAGCTCCAAAAGCGACTAACAGAGCCAAAAAACTGGGCACTGGGTGACCTGCTGAGACTAATACCCCAACCAAGGACTATGCATCGAGAGGACCTGAAACCCCTGCTCAGATGTAGCCCATAGACTCATTCTCCAAATGAGTACCCTAGTAAGGGGAGCAGGGGCTGTCTCTGGCATGAACTCAGTAGCTGATCCCCTTTGATCCTGTCCCCTTGTGGGGTGTAACCTTGCCAGGCCAGAGAGGAAGACAATGTAGCCAGTCCTGATGAGACCTGATAGGCTAGGGTCGGGGAGGAGGACCTCCCCTATCAGTGGTCTTGGAGAGGGGCGTGGGGGGGGGGAGAGGGAAAGACGGTGAGTTTGGGAGGTGATGAGGGAGGGGGCCACAGCTGGGATACAAAGTTAATAAATTGTAGTAAATAATAATCATTAAAAATTACAATTGGAACCAAACAAAAAATAAGCCAATAAAATGCCCAAAGTGACTAAAAAGTAGATAATAAACATTGTTTAAAAAAAGAAAACGAAAAAGATGTTTTTATGAGACAGAGGCAATGGTATGGTCGGTAATTTCCACAGTTAGCGTGAGGCACTAATAGTAGATCCCTAACTCCCACCCATTAAAACCAGCCTGCTTCGGTCACACGTGTTGATAACCCAACACACCTGTCCATGATCATGTGCATGCACATGCAGACATACAGACACGCACACACACACACCACACACACAGGCACACACGCACACCGTCCTCCATAATGTCAGCTTCTTTTTTCTTTCTTTTCTTTTGTTCTTTTCTTTTTTTTTTTTTTTTCTTAATTTTCATCCAAGTTTCTTGACTTCTTGACGATCCCTGGGAAAAGTATATTGTTTCTCATACCCTACCCAGGACTAGCATAAGACCTGTGTTTGTTCCCATTCTCTATAAGTTCGATTTTAAATGTTTGTTTTTGATGTAATGTCTTCATCTCTCCTGTATTTTTTTCCCAGAAGCTTCTTAGAAGATTACTATGATAACTAAATTTATAATATTCTTTGAACATTAAATTTTATAAACATTAGCTATGCAAGCACTATGTTGATGTGAGCCATTGTTTAGAAATTCTTTAAGCATTCAAAGTACAGCTATATTTCTCCTAGTCATATATCCAAAAATGCTCAAGTATACAACAAGGACATTTGCTCAGCCATGTTCGTAGCAGCTTTATTTGTAATAGCCAGAACCCGGAAACAACCCAGATGTCCATCAACGAAGGAATGGATACAGAAATTGTGGAACTTTTACACAATGGAATACTACTCAGAAATTAAAAACAAGGAAATCATGAAATTTGCAGGCAAATGGTGGGATCTAGAAAAGATCATTCTGAGTGAGGTATCCCAGAAGGAGAAAGACACACATGGTATATACTCACTTATTAGTGAGTACTAGACCTATAAGAAAAGGTAAACATACTGAAATCTGTACACCTAAAGAAGATAAACAAGAAAGAGCACCCAGGGTAAGATAATCAATCCTCACTTAAAAAGACAAATGGGATGGACATTGGATGTAGGAGAAAACAAGTAACAGGACAGGAGCCTACCACAGAGGGCCTTTAAAGACTCTACCTAGCAGTGTATCAAAGCAAATACTGAGACTCATAACCAAACCTTGGGCAGAGTGCAGGGAATCATATGAAAGAAGGGGGAGTTAGTATGAACCTGCAGGGGACAAGACCTCCACAAAGACAAAATGTAGATGAAAATAAACACAATATAGTATATTTTTCTTTCTAAGTGATGTGCTTAGGAAACTTCGATTAATTCATGTTACAAAATGGAAAATGTATCCTTAAAATGACACAGACAGCACAACACAGGGAAATGTGTTGCAAATGACTCAAAATATATTTGCACAAATGAAAAACTAGAAGGTGATATTTAAATTTAGCCTACAGGTGAGAAAAGAAACAGATTTCTATGAATACCAAATATATTGCAAGAAAATTTAAACTTCTTTGTAGCCCCTAGGTAGAAAAGCAGAACATCTTAAACTGCTGTCAAGAAAGCTAAAACTGCTGTAGAAATCTTCTGAAGGCATTACTTTATTTATGACTCAAATAAAATTTATAAAACTCATAAAATATTGCTTTAATAGAGTAAATAAATTCACCAAAACAAATCCTGTTGAATTGATAATTTGTTGAAATAGTCGTTTGATGAAAATTTGTTTGCTGAAATGATCCATTTCTGCTGGTAACAACATGCTCTTTTTCTAAAGGTTACCATGAACGTTATTAATTTTTATGTCAATTGCTGTAAATTACTCTTCGCTAACTCCATGCTTGACATAGTTAAGTAAAAGTGGTGTTCAAATATTTTGAAACATTTTATTGAATGCTAGTTTCCAAACCACATGTAGTGTATAAAAAAAAAAGTATACATCTCTGAGGCTAACTTTCACAGTACATCTCTGCCAATATGCTGTTTTCCCATGGAGCCTGTGCTCTTTCACATTCACAGGGAATACATGAATCTGACTCACTTTTAGAGCCAAAGTCCACAGCTCCAAGCACAGCATTTCAGTGTAATTATAATTGGCTTCTGAATTATAGAAAGCTCTAAACTACAATTTGGCCCAATTCTTAGTAGACAGATTAATTATACCCAAGAGACTAATTACTTTTCTCATTTTGATGTTTTAAAATTGTAGTGTGGATTCTGTGCCTAGGGATAATTAGACATTTGTTTAGCTTTGAGTATTAACCCAAATGACTTACAGTAGAGCACTATACCCTTGGAAAAAATGGCTTAAGAGACAAAAATGGTACAGCATTAAATATTTTAGTTCTTTTAAATTTTAAGCATGATATTAAATTAGTTAAAATGAATGGTTTTGATAATATAGTTTATTTTTTACTTTAAAATAAATGTAGAGATGTTGAGTTTAAATACTGATAATGATCTAAATGTAAATGAGCCAATTATACAGTTTCATTTCAATTAAAGCCATTTAGAGTGATCAAAATACTCTTCTGCATGGGGTAATGGGCAACTAAGTTAAAACTGTAAACTTATTTAATTATATTTGTTCTGTAATTTACTTCCATGACAAATACTATGGTTGATAAAATACAGCATCTTTTGATTGATTTAATCTTTTGAATTTTTCTTGTTTTTTTTAAAAATGCACATGTGGATTTTTCACTTCTTACTCTTTTGAAAGTTGTACTATCTTGACAAGATGCTAAGCATGTATTTATATTCTAAGTATAATAATAATGTAGTGACATTATTTAACAGCTTATCTTTAGAAAGCTCAAAGCAGATAATATGTTACCTCATGCATCAGCAATTTTGGGGACTCTGATGCTTTCTTTTCTTTCTCTTTTGTTTGAACCAAACAACCCCAGAAGAGAGCTGAAAATGAAAACACTTCAGAATAAAATCATTATGAAGAGCACAGTTTTGTTTTGTTTTTTTACTTTAAAGTAGGATATTTGAAATGCTAAGTTTTTATCAAAGTTTCACAGATAACAAATTCAAAGATATTTTAATTTCTTGAATCAACCTCTGCTAGAAAGTAAGATGATGAATTATTATATTGTGTATACAGCATTACAATGTGTGCTTTAATTATTTTGTTTAAATATACCATATGGTTTAAAATAAAATAGGTTTATTTCTCATGTATTTCTCTAACAATGAGTTATAATCTTCTTGACTCTAAATTTCATATTTGCTTACATAATTTACTATAAAATAACACACAACAACCAAGCATTAAATATATTCTCAGAGTAACACTTATGCAGAATCAGGATATGTCATTGAATATGGCAAATGACAGGTGTGACCTGCTGGAAGGATGGATTTACAACCTCTGAGTTTTCTCTAGTTTATGACAGCTGATACTTATTTTGAAAATGAGAGAAGTTTGGAAGTGAAGATGTTGAATTAAGAGTATAAGTTGTTTTTGGAAGAGACTGAAGGTGAACAAAGATCCACACATTTACTTAGGAAGAAGACACAAGGATGAAACCAATATAACAAGAAGAAAACAGAAAAGGCTTTGAACTCTTCAGAATTATCTTGGAAAATTGGGTGACTCAATTGGGTGTTCAGTAAAGTAAGATTGAAGGGGATGGACATTTTCAGTCTCAATGACATTGATCATTAAAATAATACCAAAAATATAACTCACTTAGTCAACACTTACTGAAAATGTGACATATACAAGCTAAAGATATATCTCCCTGCTTAAACTTTCAAAGTCTGCTCATTTCAGATAGGATGCAAATGAAGACTTGCCATTCTATCAATTATTTGTGATTTGGCTTCCCATCCTATGGTTTCAGTATCATCCCTTCACACTAGAGCCTCCGCTTATGGTCATATACATCTGCTTGTGTGTTTCATGGCAATCTTGTACCAGTATTCTTGTTTTTTGTTTTTCTATTTTTGTTTTTGTCTCAGTCTTAAATTCTTATTCTGATGATTCTGTGCTTCGCTCAGGCTACATGTTAAACAACACATCAGGGAAGACTTTTTGCCAATCATAAGTTTAGCAAGCTTTGAATTGAGCAATGATTTTGGGGGCTTTATTATTCTTTAATGTTTGTCTTCCTTTTACTTTGAGGATACTTCTTTTTCATCCATTTTTAATACTTTTTTTGTCTATTACCACTCAGATGTATTTTGTTATGAGTCTTGCTCTATGTTTATTCAGAGGGTCAGGGCATCATCAATAAAAAAATATTAATTCCAAGTTCAGCTTGGTGTATCAATGAGTTTTATTAGTGTCACATACATACACAAGAAAGAGGCTTATTGATAGGAATAAGGGCAACTCAAATACAACTGTATTCTCTGTAATTTTGACTCCTAACATGAGTGAAAGCTCAGGAAAGCTGAAGTCTTGTAGCTCATTGTACAGCTTAGAGACAATTGGGCTATCTGGAATATCTCCTCTCTTCAGCAATTATTTACCACTTTTATGGGCTTGAGAAGGACTCATGAATCTCTTTTAGTTCTTGAATTTGCTGAATATTGCAAATTCCATGAGTGTCTTATGAGCCTCTCGTTCCCCCAGGAGAGAATTTCATAGCAAAGGAGATAATTATATAGCACTCTACCTGCCTCTTTTGCTCTTGTATTCTTTCTATTTCCTCATCTGAAATGTTCACTGAGCACTGGATGGGGTCTTGTAAAAGTGGGACACTATGGAGTCAACAATAGATACCTAGGATCTTGACCAATTATGAATCTCTGGAGTAACCACCTTTCACTTGTTTAGTCCCATAAAACTTTCCTTCCATGGCTCACTGAGGCAGACAGTAGCAATGATATGCAAATTCAAATACGAGTGTTTAGAGGGGGAGGGAGGGTGGGATTGGGAGGGGAGGAGGGAGGTGCTTATGGGGAGATACAAAGTGAATAAAGTGTAATTAATAAAAAAATGTAATTTCTCTTGTCTGGAGAACTGGCTGAAACCCTCATTAAGGAACTGATAACTTTATTTCACTAAAAAATAAATAATACAAGTTTTCAAAAAACAAAAACAACAAAAAAAGGCAGTTTTATTTATAGCCGCATCATATCACTCTGGCAGAAAAACAGTAATTGCTTCCCACAATGGGGCCTATAAGTTTCCAGTCACAAGCTTATAGAATAGATGTGAGTTCACTTTTATAAAAACATCTTAAATCCAATCATAAGATTGGTTGTATCCATAGCAGCTTTGCAAATATTGTATAAATGGATATGTCTTTCCGGATAGTTTTATATTGTAGTATTCAGGTTTTTTGGTGTTGGTTTTTTTTTTTTTTTTTTTTTTTTTTTTTTTTTTTTTTTTTTTTT
>NW_026596089.1:438078-452942 GCF_907164565.1 Psammomys obesus | reverse complement strand
TTTTTTTTTTTTTTTTTTTTTTTTTTTTTTTTTTTTTTTTTTTGCTAATGAGGATTGTTAGTGACAATTCTCTGCCAATAGCCTGCATACTACTTAAGGGAAACATGAAAGTCTGCCAACAAGGATGGAGTTTCTGTTTCAATCCCAGCCTGATTTCTCCATGCCCTGTAGCTAAAACATCAGGTGTTTCCAGTAATAATGTTTTACCCTCTAACTCTGGCAAGCAACCAAAAGTACTGGCAATAGTTTTATTGTTTGCAGATGTCAGAAACATCCCTTGCGAGCAACTCTGAGGGAAGTAGTCCAGCAACGATACAGGAAATTTTATTCAACAACTTCCTGGCTCCTAACCATGTTTTTTAATGGTGACTTTTTTCAAACTCCTTAACTTATATTTTGCTTTTCTTTCAGATGATTTTCAAAATCTGTAAGATATCCAAAGGTTAGCATTATGGAATAAAATAGTCTTATATGAAATGAGCAATATCTCTGAAGGTCCACATCTCTTCTGTGCTCTAAATAAATAACAGTTGATCTTGAAGAGGTAAAGGCACAGTTAAAAAGAAAAAAGCTAAATACAAGAATCTCAAAGAATGTTTTTTTTTTCATTTCTTTGTAATCTGGTTTTTGCTACAAAGCCAGATTCAAATATTTTTGTTGACCAACCTGTCAGATTCTACCTTGAAGAAAATTGCACTACTTATGCTCAATACTAAACAAAGAAAAAATTAAAACCTAAATGATAGGACTGTCTATGTAAAAGTATATCTGTAATAATTTTACTTTAGAGACTTTAGATATAGCTTAGTAGAATTAATTTTTCTCAACCTAACTTGTATTAGTTTTGTATTGCTTTTGAGTTTCCAAATTATCATTTTGTCTTAATTGACTTTTTTATTAGTTACATTTTTTTAACTCTGTATCCCACTCCCTCATTCCCTCCCAATCCCACACTCCCTTCCTCACTTCCTTCCTGCCCATTTCCAAGTCCATTGATAGGGGAGGACCTCCTCCCTTTTCATCTGACCCTGTTTTATCAGGTGTCTTCAGGACTGGTTGCAAAGTCATCCTCTGTGGCCTAGCAGGGCTGCTCCTCCCTTGGGGAGTGGGCAGGACAAAGAGCCTGCCATTGAGTTCATATCAGAAACAGTCCCTGTTCCCTTTACAAGGGTAACCCACTTGGTTACTGATCTACCAAGGACTACATCCAAACAGAGGTTCTAAGTTATATCCATATATGGTCCTTGGTTGGAGAAACAGTCTCAGAAAAGACCCCTGTGCCCAGATACATTTGGTCTTTGTGGAGCTCCTATCCTCTCCAAGTCATACTAACTTCCCCTTCTTTCATAAAATTCCCTGCACTCAGCCGAAGGGTTGGTTATGTGTCTTAGAATCCGCTTTAATACACTGCTAGATAGAGTCTTTCAGAGGCCTTCTGTAGTAGGCTCCTGTCCTGTTACTTGTTTTCTCCTATGTCCGATGCCCATCCCATTTGTCTTTCTAAGTGAGGATTCATCATCTTACCCCGGGTCTTCTTTCTTGCTCATCTTCTTTAGGTGTATAAATTTCATTATGTTTATCATATCTTATAGGTCTATATAAGTGAGTATATACCACATGTGTCTTTCTCCTTCTGGGATACCTCACTCAGAATGATCTTTTCTAGATGCCACCATTTGCCTGCCAATTTTATGATTTCCTTGTTTTTGATTTCTGAGTAGTATTCCATTGTGTAAAAATACCACAATTTCTGTATCTATTCCTCTGTTGATGGACATCTGGGTTGTTTCTAAGTTCTGGCTATTAGAAAGAAAGATTCTACAAAAATGGTTGAACAAATGTCCTTCTTGTGTACTTGAGCAATTTTTGGATATATGCCTAGGAGTGGTATAGCTGGGTCTTGAAGAAACACTATTCCTAATTGTCTGAGAAAGCAGCAGATGGATTTCCAAAGTGGTTGTACCAGTTTACATTCCCAACAGAAATGGAGGAGGGTTCCCCTTTTTCCACATCTTCTCCAGCATGTAACTTGAGTTTTTTATTTTAGCCATTTTGATGGTTGTAAGGTGAAATCTCAGGGTCATTTTGATTTGCATTTCTCTGATGGCAAAGGACATTGAGGATCTCTTTAAGTGTTTTTCTGCCAATCTATATTCCTCTGTTTAGCTCCATACACCATTTTTTAATTGGATTGCTTGATTTATTGCTTCTTAACTTCCTTAGTTCTTTATATATTCTGGATATCAGCGCTCTGTCAGATATAGGGTTGGTGAAGATCCTTTCCCAGTCTGTAGGCTGTCGTCTTGTTCTGATGACAGTGTCCTTTGCTTTACAGAAGCTTTTCAGTTTCATGAGGTCCCATTTATTGATTGTTGCTCTTAGAGCCTGTGGTGTTGCTGTTTTTTTTTCAGGAAGTTGTCTCCTGTGCCAATGAGTTCTAGGCTCTTCCCCACTTTTTATTCTAACCAATTTACAGTATTTGGTTTTATGTTAAGGTCTTGATCCACTTGGACTTTAGTTTTGTGCAGGGTGATAAATATGGATCTATTTTCATTTTTCTACATGTAGACATCCAGTTGGTCCGGAAAACATTTGTTGATGATGCTGTCTTTTTTCCATTGAATGGTTTTGGCTTCTTTATAAAAAATCAAGTATTCATACATGTTTGTGTTTATTTCTGGGTCTTCTATTTAGTTCCATTGATCCTCATTTCTGTTTCTATGCCAATAACATGCAATTTGCATTACTATTGCTCTGTAGTACAGCTTGAGATCAAGGATTGAGATACCTACAGATGATCGGTGGTTGTACAGGATCATTTTGGAGATTCTGGGGTTTTTTGTTTCACATATGAAGTTGAGAAAATTTCTTTCAAGTTCTGTAAAGAATTGTGTTGGTATTTTGATGGGAATTCCATTGACTCTGTAGATTGCTTTGGGCAGGATGGCCATTTTCACTATGTTAATCTTACCAATCCATGAGCACGGGAGATCTTTCCATCTTCTAATATCTTCTTCAATTTCTTCAGAGACTTAAAGTTTTTTTCAAGTAGGTCTTTCACTTGCTTGTTTAGAATCACCCCAAGGTACTTTATGTTATCAGTGGCTGTTGTGAAGGGTATTGTTTCCCTGATTTTTTCTTGGCACTTTTGTCTTGGGTATACAGGAGGGCTTCTGATTTTTTTGCGTTGATTTTGTATCCTGCCACTTTGCTGAAGCTTTTTATCAGCTGAAGTAGTTCTTTGGTTGAATTTTTGGGGTCGCTCATGAATGCTATCATATCATCTCCGAATAGCGAAACATTGACCTCTTCCTTTCCAATTTGTATCCCCTTGATGTCCTTTAGTTGCCTTTTTGATTTAGCTAGGATTTCAAGTACTATGTGAATAGATATGCAGAGAGTGGGCAGGCTTATCTTGTCCCTAATTTCAGTGGGATTGCTTTAAGTTTCTCTCCATTGAGTTTGATGTTGGCTCTAGGCTTGCTGTATATTGCCTTTACTATGTTTAGGTAAGTGCCTTGTATCCCTGATCTCTCCAAGACTTTAAACATGAATGGGTGTTGGACATTGTCAAATGCTTTTTTGGCAACTAAGGAGATGATCATGTGGCTTTTCTCCTTCAGTTTGTTTATGTGGCAGATTACAATGATGAATTTGCGTATGTTGAACCACCCTTGCATGCTTGGGATGAAGCCTACTTGTTCATGGTGGATGATATCTTTGATGTGTTCTTATATTCGGCTTTCAAGTATTTTATTGAGTATTTTTGCATCAATGTTCATAAGAGAGATAGGTCTGACGTTCTCTTTTTTTGTTGGGTCTTTGTGTAGTTTAGGTATCAAGGTGATTGTGGCTTCATAGAATGATTTTTGTAATGTTCCTTCTGTTTCTATTTTGTGGAATAGTTTGGAGAGAATTGGAGTTAGCACTTCTTTGAAGGTCTCGTAGAATTCTGCACTGAATCCATCTGGCCCAGTGCTTTATTTGGAAGGGAGACTGTTGATGACTTGATGACTGCTTCTATTTTATTGCCTGATATGGGAGTATTCAATCTTTCTACCTGATCTTGATTTAATTTTGGTAGATGGAATCTATCAAGAAAATTGTCCGTTTCTTTTAGATTTTTGAATTTTGTGGCATATTGGTTTTTGTAGTATAATCTAATGATTGCTTGGATTTCCTCACTGTCTGTAGTTATGTCTCCCTTTTCATTTCTGATTTTGCTGATTTGGATAGTTTCTCTCTTCCTTTTAGTTAGTTTGGCTAAAGGATTGTCTGTTTTGCTGATTTTCTCAAAGAATCAGCTCTTTCTTTGAATTGTTTTATTTATTTCTAATTGATTTACTTTTGCCCTGCGTTTGATTATTTCCAGGCATCTGCTCCTCTTGGGTGGATCTGTTTCTTTTTTTTTTCCCTAGGGCTTTAAGTTGGGAAATTAAGATGCTTGTATGAAATATCACAAATTTCTTCTTGAAGGCACTTAGTGTACTGAATTTTCCTCTGAGCACTGCTTTCATTGTGTCCCATAAATTAGGGTATGTTGTACCTTCATTTTCAATGAATTCTAGGAAGTCTTTAATTTATTTTGTGATTTCTTCCTTAACACAGCTGTCATTGAGTAGCAAGTTGTTCAGTTTCCATGTGCCTGTAGGCTTTTTTCTAATTCCATTGTTGTTGAGGTCCAGCTTTAGTCCATGGTGGTCAGATAGAATACAAGGGATTATTTCAATCTTCTTGTATGTGTTGAGGCTGGCTTTGTGACCAACTAAATGGTCTATTTTGGAGAAGGTTCCATGAGGTGCTGAAAAAAAGGTATACTCTTTTGAGTTTGGGTGGAAAGTTCTGTAGACATCTATTAGGTCCATTTGATTTAGGACCTCTGTAAGTGCGTTATTTCCCTATTTAGCTTCTGTCTAGATGATCTGTCCCTTAGTAAGATTGGGGTGTTGAAGTCTCCCACTATTAAGGTGTTGGGATATATGTGTGATTTAAGTTTTAATAATGTTTTATTTATGAATGTAGGCACTCTTGTATTTTGGGGCATAGATATACAGAATTGTGATGTCCTCTTGGTGGATTTTTCTTTTGATGAGAATATAGTGTTCCTCCTCATCTTTTTTGATTAATTTTGGTTGAAAGTGTATTTTATTAGATATTAGAATAGTTACCCCAGCTTGTTTTCTGGGTCCATTTGCTTGAAAAACATTTTTCCTTTCCTTTACTCTGAGGTAATGTTTATCTTTGTTGCAAAAGTGCATTTCTTGGATGAAGAAGAATATTGGATCCTGTTTCAACACACATTCTGTTAGTCTGTGTCTTTTTATTGGTGAGTTGATTCCATTGATGTTGATAGATAATAGTGATCAATGATCGTTAGTTCCTTTTATTGTGGAGTTGGTGGTCTTACTGTGTTCCATTTCTTGTTTTCTTTTAATTTTTTTTGGGATATTATCTGTATGCTATGTTTTATTGGGTGAAGTTGTTTTCATTGGATTGGAATTTTCCTTCTAGTATCTTCTGTAAGGCTGGTTTGCTCTGTAGATATTGCATAAATTTAGTTTTGTCATGAAATGTTTTGTTTTCTCCATCTATGTTGATTGAAAGTTTTGCAGGGTATAGTAGTCTTGGTTGGCATCTGTGGTCTCTTAAAGTCTGCATGACACCTGCCCAGGTCCTTCTGACTTTCATAGTTTCTGATGAGAAGTCCAGTGTGATTCTGATAGGTCTATCTTTATCTGTGACTTGGCCTTTTTTCCTTGTTGCTTTTAATATCTTGTCTTTGTTCTATAGATTTAGTGTTTTGACTATGATGTGACCTGGCATTTTCCTTTTTTGTAGGCCTCTTGTATGTTTATGGACATCTCTTTCTTTAAGTTGGGAAAATTTTCTTCTATAATTTTCTTGAAGATATTTTCTGGACACTGGAGCCTGGAATCTTCTTTTTCATCAATTTCTATTATTCTTAGATTTCAGCTTTTTATTGTGTCCTTGATTTCTTGGATGTTTTGTATTTGGGACTTCTCCAATTTTACTTTTTCTTTGAGAGAAGTATCAATTTCTGAGAGTGTATCTTCAGCAGCAGAGATTCTCTCTTCCATCTCTTATATTCTATTGGTGATGCTTACCTTTGTGGTTCCTGATCTTTTCTTTAAGTTCTCCAGCTCCAGGGTTTTCTCAGTTTGTGTTTTCTTTATTGATTCTAATTCTATGTTAATACCTTGCACCATTTTCTTCATCTGTTTCAGTGTGGCTTCCTATCTCTATATGATGGCCTCTATGTTTTTGTTCATTTCTTCTGTACAGGCCACTAATTATGCTTCTACTTGTGCCTCTATTTGTTTGGCTATATTTGACTGTGTTTCTTTGAGGGCTTTGTTCATTTCCTCTTTATTTGCTTCTATGTTTGTGGCAATTTCTTTGAGAGATTTGTTTGTTTCCTATTTTCGTGTCTCTAATAACTGGATAAGCATATGTTTTTTTTAATTTTTAAAAATTTTTAAGCATATCTTTAACATCATTTTCCCGTGTTTCTGATGAATTGGAGTATACATTGATTTTGGGCATTGCTAGTGAAGCCAGGATTTCCTGATTTTTGTTGGATGTATTCTTTTGCCAACCTCTATCCATTTGCTTATCTGTAACCTTCACTGTTTGTTCTTGGATTCTGCAGTTCAGACTGGTACCATCTTTCTCTGGTGTCTGGAGAATTCTTTAGGAAGATGAGAGAGGTCCAGTGGTTTCAGCATGTGTGTTGGTATTCCAGATGTATCTCTGAGAGGAAAGTGCATGGGCGCAGAAGGACAAATGGAAGCAAGCATGTACCCAAAAGTGTGCCTGAGGGGCAGGGTGCTACAGAATGTAGAGGCCTTCAGTGTGAGGGACAGGTGCCTTGCAGGCACCAAAGGGATCCTAGGCACTCAGGGTATCACAAGCACTGGTGATGATCGTGGGCACAAATTCCCTGGGTATGTCAGTGGCCTATAGGCTACTGGTAATCATCTCTAACTGAGCTCCAGGAGTTATTCGCCTAAATTTCATTGGTAGATCTGCAGAGCAGGGGCTTCAGTCTCCCAAGAAACCCTCTGTTTTCCCCAGTAGATATGTGGATAGGAGGGATCTGATGACTGGCTGCTAATTTAGAAGCGTCCTGGATCTGGGGCTCTGTAGGTGCACTTACTCTGTAGCAGGTCAAATCGTAAAGCACAGGGGTTCCCCCTGTTCTCTACGGGCAGGTTTGGACCTGCTGATTCAAATGTGGCAGGGTGAGTTCAGTCATTTCAGTGGTGCTGCAGCTGCTGAACTCGGGAGTCCAGCTGTGATTGCAGAACTGGAGTGCGCAGGTTCCTGCTTGGAAGACCTGGGGAGACATAACAGTTGTCCACAGACCTAGGTGGCCCAGTGACCGGTGTACCTGGGTGTTTTGTAGGTCTGCTGGATTTTGGTGGCTTTACAGCTGGCTATCTGCCACTGAGGGATCAGGCAGTCCATAGAGTTACTGGCTGTGAGGCCCTGCAGTCAGCACTGCTGCTCACAGATGTGTGACTCAGGAAGGATGGTACTGTGGATCTGGGACTCAGTAGGCAGGTACAGCTGGCAGCCATGGCTGAGGAACTAGGAACCCCGCCTCTTCTGTCTGGATCCCCAGGCAGTGAGTTCTGTGCTCAGCATCACTGCCGCTTTGGATCAGCTCCCCTGAGGAGGAAGAAACCTGAAAAAGGGAAGTGCCCCTCTCATTTCCCAGAGAAGTCTTCTGCTGACCTGAATCTAAATGTTCTCTGCTCCTGTAATGTCCACTCTCTTTCTGGAAGCCTCAAAGTCAATTTTCTGGCCTCAGTTGCCCCTCCACTCACCAATTTTGGAGTTTCAAATTCTCTGCATCTCGGGAACATTGCTCCCTGGTCTCCGCCGTCTTGGATCCCCCTTAACAAAATTTTTATTTTTTATATTAGTTAGAGTTTATTTACTTTATATCCCAGCTCTAGCCCCCTCCCTCATTCCTTCCCAATCCTACCCTCTCTCCCTCATCTCCTCCTTGCCCCTCACTAAGTCCACTGTTAAGGGCAATCCTCCTCCCCTTCCATCTGACCGTAGTTTATCAGGTATCTTCAAGACTGCCTGCAATGTCCTGTTTTCCTTTTTGGCCTACCATGGCTATTCCTCCATCAGGGCGAGGAGGTCAAAGAGCAAGCCATTGAGTTCATGTCAGAAACAGTCCTTGTTCCCCTTACTAGGGTACCCACTTGGATACTGAGCTACTATGGGCTACACCTGAGCAGAGGTTCTAGGTTATATCCATGCTTGGTCCTTGGTTGGAGAAACACTATCAGAAAAGACTCCTGTGCCCTGATACATTTGGTCCTTCTGGACCTCCTGTCCTCTCCAAGTCTTACTCACTCCCCCTTCTTTCATATGATTCTCTGCACTCTGCCCAAAGTTTGGTTATGAGTCTCAGCATCTGCTTTGATACACTGCTAGGTAGTCTTTCAGAGGCCCTCTGTGGTAGGCTCCTGTCCTGTTACTTGTTTTCTCCTACATCCAATGTCCATCCCATTTGCCTTTTTAAGTGATGAATGATCACCTTATCCTGGGTCCTCTTTCTTGTTTACCTTCTTTAGTTGTACAGATTTTAGTATGTTATTCCTATCTTATAGGTCTAGTATCCACTTATAAGTGAGTATATACCATGTGTGTCTTCTGGGATGGCTCACTCAGGATGATCTTTTCAAGATCCCACCATTTGCCTGCAAATGTCATGATTTTCTTGTTTCAGATTGATGACTAATATTCTATCGTGTAAATGTACCACAGTTTCTGTATTCATTCCTTGGTTGAGGTACATCTGGGTTGTTTCCAGGTTCTGGCTATTACTAATAAAGATGCTACAAACATAGTCGAGCAAATGTCCTTGTTGTGTACTTGAGCATGGATCTTGAGGAAGTACTAATCCTAATTGTCTGAGAAAGCGAACAGATTTGATTTCCAAAGTGGTTGTACCAGTTGTTTGTACCCACGAGCAATGGAGGAGGGTTCCCCTTTCTCCACCACTCTTCAGCATGTGTTGTCACTTGAGTTTTGCCATGTTTTCACATCTTTGGACATTTGCTTCTTTTGTATTATTTTTTGTGACATTTTCCAATCAACATTCGTCCTCAGATGGAACTAACATTTTGATTTTTATGCATTGAACTGCTACTGTATTTCAGATAACTTTTATCATATAGTACGTCTTTTGTATTCACTGAATTCTTTTATTCTAGGTGATTTTAAAGATATCCGTTAATATTATTTCATATGTCACTGTTAAGTCTTTTAAATTTATGAAACATTTATTGTATGAATGCATAGCTATTATACAATTTATATGATCATCTTTTATTGGGTATCTGTGTACTTTCTCACTTTTTTCACTATAATGAGTAAATATTTTGTTAAGATATATTATTTTTCACATCATTTCCTATCTCTTATTTGAGTGTCTTAAACAGTATGGCTAATTAAAAATACAGCCCCTTTGAATCAATTATATTGTTATTTTCTGACCAATAGTGAATGAGTTGGCCTACACTGATTACAAAACGTTCATTTTTTTTTAACTGCAGCTTATCCAGTTGTCAGGAAATGATATCTTGTTACACATAATTAGTATTATCTTATGATGCTTTCCAGGTTGTTAGGTCCTAAAATATTATATCCTCTTCCTAGAGAAGTGCCACCAATGACAAATACCAGTTTTCACTCTTTAAAAGTCTGCTGGTGACCTGTGAAAAATGCACAACTGCAGGGTTATATGCAGAACCACAGTGGAAAACTCTAATATTCCCATTTTGTGGCTACTAAAGTAAAATGAAAACCCACTGTTTTTTTTTTTTTTTTGAAAGATATGGGAGATGAGATTGAGACAAAACTCTAGCAGGAAATCATCCTATCAAGAATGTTGTTAATTAGCAATCAGTCATGAACATGACTGGAAGAAACTAGTCAAGACTCCCTTGTCATTAATAAAGACCGAAGTAATCTGTAGCTTATAGTATGCTTCCACAAGATGTATGTCCTTTATTACAAGCTGGAAATGCAGGGAATAAGAGCATGTTTGATTCTCTGCTGATTTAGCTCATTATATGCACTCAAACTGAAATTTTCCTCTGGTTGTATTTTGCCTCTCTTTAGCAGAAATAGCTTGGAGGGATAGAAGTAAGAATAAATTCTTTCAATAGCCAAGCTACTGGTGGCAAATCGGATTATCCATTTTAAGTAGAAAAGTACATATCTGGAGGGCACATTCATGGGTAAAAATTACTGCTCTTACTTTCTGGTCTAGGGTGTCGAAAGGTAATTATTTAAGAATCAGAAATAAGTTACTATGGAGCAGGGGTATATCAACCCTATACATCAGCTCTTAGACAAGACTTTGAATTTGTCTTGTCAAAGTTTATCATGAATTGTCTGTTGTGGAAAATGCATTAGGTAACAAAGTGTACACAGTTGACATAACAGAGACTAGCCAACAGCTTCTACAAAGAAATAATGGGCAGACACCTAGAACTGCTGGCATAATGAAGGCTAGAATGTAGTCATATTGGTGATAGAAACTATACTTAGTTTCAGAAAGCAAGTTCTCCACTTACCATAACTGATGTGTATATAAACATGATTAAATGTCTATCTCTGAGAAAATTACACCAGTCCAAGCAATTAGTCCAACTCTGTTACGGGTTTGCTGAAAAGTTTACTGAAAATTTTAATCCTTTGTTTATGTATCTTTGCCCTAAAAGGAACAGAAAATCATTTTGGATTTTGACAAAATTTACCTTTTTGCCTGTAGAAAGATGATGTCCTCTGTAGTGATCATCTATGCAAATGATACAACTCTATGTTCTCATGAAAGATGGCTTCAATGGAACAGGACAAATTGCATTTAAAGGTGAACACCAGAAGTTAATCACCCTCACGACCTCTCTGGGTCCCAGAATTCAGGTTATGCTCAATTAAGAAATTGACATGCAAGCAGGGTGTAGTGGCACATGCCTGTAATCCCATGCTCATGTATTGGTAGGATTAACATAAGGAAACTGGCCATCCTGCCAAAAGCAATCTATAGATTCAATGCAATTCCCATAATAACAACAACACAATTTTTACAGACCTTGAAGGAAAAATTCTTAATATCATATGGAAAAACAAAATAAAACAAAAACAAAAAAAAAAAAACCAACAACACAGAATTGCTAAAACAATCATGTACAACAACAGATCATCTGGAGGTATCTCTATCACTGATCTCAAGCTATACTACAGAGCAATAGTAATGGAAACTTCATGGTACTGACATAGAATCATAATGGTGGAAGAATGGAATTGAATAGAAGATCCAGATATAAACCCACACACCTAAGGTAAATTGATTTTTTGACAAAGAAGCCAAAACCATACAATGGAAAAAAGATAGCATCTTCAACAAATGGTGCTGGTCTAACTGGATGTCTATATGTAGAAAAATACAAATAGATCCATATTTATTACCCTGAACCAAACTAAAGTCCAAGTGGATCAAAGACTTCAACATAAATCTAGATGCACTGAATCTGTTAGAAGAAAAATTGGGAAAGAGCCTAGAACTCATTGGCACAGGAGACAACTTCCTGAACAGAACTGCTACAAGACAGGCTCTATGAGCAACAATCAATAAATGGGACCTCATGAAGCTGAAAAAACTTTGAGCTCTTAATTGGTAGAATGTAGTAGGTGTAAAGAGAAGCCAGTATCTTAGCAAGTGTGATTGAATATTATTTTCAGAAGAGGAAAGGCTGCTCTTACATCGAGAGAAGAAAAGAATATGTTACATCCTTCAGTGATCCAATGATTTGTGCAGGTGACAAAGAAAGGACAAACACAATGGACACAGTCTGAGCAAAACATCATCAGTGGTAGCCCAGATCCCTTTATGATACAGAAAAACCACTTAGATCAGATGAATACCTAGCTACAGGGAAGGAGACAGAACATGTAGCATTCAGGGAAAGGATGAAATTAGCCATGTCTTTGAAAACATCTGAGGCTCTTAGTAAAGTGGGATATCTCTGCTTAGGTTTTAGGTACATTTCCCTTCCGGATAAGTAGCCAATAACAATCCTACTGTGGTTATTTCTGAAGTTTATGTAAAGAGGCAGAAACCAAAATACCATGGCTGGGCAGCAGTTGATACTGTGTTTTTTTAAGTCCATCGGTGAATGCTATTGGCTATTAGCTCTCTGCAGCAAGGTCCTGAGCTTAAGGGAACTGCTGGCCGCAAGTTCAAGCTTCCTTTTCGGAAACAAATTTCATGCTTCATTTAAGGGCCAACATTTCAACTTGAGACATCAAATCCTACTTTTCTGCACTCCCAGTTTCAGATAAGGCCACTGGACATTCATATGCCGTGTGTGATACATAACATTTCTCCCTAATATAACTTATTTTTCCTTTACCATATATGTTTAGCCAGAGAGCCCTCCTTTTCTGAAATGAAAATTTTAGTACAAAAATTTTGCAAATTAAAAAAAAACAAAAACATGTAGCAAAATTAGCCACAACCAAAGTATGTACTTTTCAGAATAGTTTTATATAATTAAAACAGTCATGTGAAGATGTGGAGTTTCACTGTGCATTTCACACTTTCACCATCAAGTACTTGTTATGCACTTATTCACAACACAGAGCTTTGGTGGGGGGAAACAAACAAACAAAAGCAGAAGATTATACACTATGGTCAACAGGGTTTCAACCCAGAAAGGCATAGTTGGTCTAGCAAAAATTTTTCAAGCAAATAAATGCAAGAAGATACCTAGAATAGCCATTCTAATATCTACAAGATAGACTTTCAAACAACATTAATCAAAAGAGATGGGAAAGGATACTTCATACTCATCAAAGGAACTATCTACCAAGATAATATCTCAGTTCTGATTATGTATGCCCCAAATGCAAGAGCACACACATTCTAATAAAGAATCATTACTAAAGCATAAATCACACATCAAACTATACACGTTACAAAGTGGGAGACTTCAACACTTCCGTCTCACCAATGGACAGGTAATCAGGAACAAAACTAAACAGATATAATGAAAATAACAGAGTTTATAAATCCAATGAATCTAACAGATATTTACAGAACATTTCAACCAAACAAAGAATATACCTTCTTTGTGTCACATGGAACCTTCTCAAAAATCGACCATAAACTAGATCTCAAAGCAAGTCTGAACATACATAGGAAAATAGAAATAACTCCTTGAATCTAATCAGCTTACTATAGAATAAAGCTGGACTTCAACAACCAACTCATGGAAACTGAACAACTCTGAAAACTCTCTACTCAATGGCCACTGAGTCAGGAAAGAAATAAAGAAATAAATTAAAGACTTTCTGGAATTTAATGAAAATGAAGGTGCAACATACCCTAAAGTTCATTGCACTGAGTGACTTCATAAAGAACTTGGAAAGATCTCATGCTAGCAATATAAAAGCACAACTGAAAACTCTATATCAAAAAGAAACAAACATAACCAGGAGGAGTAGATGACAGGAAATAATCATACTCTTGGCCGAAATCAATAAATTAGAAACTCACAGAGCAATACAAAGAATCAACAAAAGCAAGAGCTGACTCCTTGATAAAAATCAACATGATAGATAAATCCTTAGCTAAAATAAGTAAAAATAATGAGAGAGTATCCAAATTAACAAAATCAGATATGAAGAGGAGGACATAACAACAGACATTGAGAAAATCCAAAGACTCTTTAGATCTTACTTCAAAAGCCTTTTCTGGACCAAATTGGAAAATCTAAACACAATAATTTATTTTCTTAATATATTTCATTTACAAAGTTAAACCAACATCAGATAAAACATTTAAATAGTCCTATAACCTTTTAAAGAAACAGAAGCATTCAATTATAGCCTCCCCATAAAAAAGAAAGAAGAGAAAAGAAAAAAAAAGCCAAATAGTGCCAAATAGTTTCAGTGTAGAATTCTACCAGACTTTCAAAGAAGAGCTAATACGAATACTCCTTAAACTATTCTACAAAATAGAAACAGAAGAAACATTGCTAAACACACTCTATGATGAGGCCACAGTCACCCTGATATATAAACCACAAAAGACCCAAGAAAGAAAGAAAATTTCATGTCGAACTCTTTTATGAATATTGATGGGAAAATGCTCAATAAAATACTTCTAAACCAAAATCCAGGAACACATCAAAACCATCATCCTCCATGATTGTATAGATTTCTTCTCAGAGATGCAGGGATGGTTCAATATACAAAAATCTGTCAACATAATCTACCATATAAATAAACTGTAAGAAAAAAACATCATAGAGAATCATCTCATTAGATGCTGAAAAAGCTTTTGACAAAAACCAATACCCCTTCAAGGTAAAAGTCTTGGAGAGATCTGGGAAACAACGCCCATACCTAAGCACTGTAAAGGCAGTATACAGCAAGCCAATAGCCAACATCAAATTAAACAGAAAGTAAATTAAAGCAATCCCAGTAAAATGAGGGACTGTCTTTGTATCTATGTATCTATTCAATATAGTATTTGAAGTTCTAGCTAGAACAATAAGATAACTAAATCAGATCAAGGGAATAAAAATTGGAAAGGAAGAAGTCAAAGTGTTAATATTTGCATAGAATATAATAGTATACATAAGTGACCACCCAATATTCTACCAGAGATTTCCTACAACTGGCAAAGGTGCTAGATACAAATTTAGTTAGAAGAAAGAAAGAAAGAAAAAAAGAAAGAAAGAAAGAAACAAAGAAAGAAACAAAGAAAGAAAGAAAGAAAGAAAGAAAGAAAGAAAGAAAGAAAGAAA
>NW_026596089.1:418558-438068 GCF_907164565.1 Psammomys obesus | reverse complement strand
AAAGAAAGAAAGAAAGAAAGAAAGAAAGAAAGAAAGAAAGAAAGAAAGAAAGAAAGAAAAAACAGTGGCCCTCCTTTATACACGTGATAATAGGGATGAGAAAGAAATTAGGAAAACAACACCCTTTACAATAACCACAAATAATATAAAGTATCTTGTTGTAACTCTAGCCGAGCAAATGAAAAACTTGTATGATGGAAACTTTAAGTCTCTGAAGCTTTCTTCAGAGACTTAAGATATCTGAAGATATCAAAAGATGGAAAGATCTCCCATAGTCATGGATTTGTAGGACTAACATAGTAGAAATGGCCATCTTACCAAAAGCAATTACATATTATATGCAATCCCCATCAAAATTCCAACACAGTTCTTTACAGACCTTGAAATAGCAACCATTGATTTCATATTAAAAAAAATAAACAAACAAAAGCAACAACAACAACAAAAAAGATAGCTAAAACAATCCTGTCCAATAAAAGAACATCTGGGAGTATCAACATCTGATCTCAAGCTGTACTACAGAGCAAGAGTAATAAAAATCGAATGGTATTGACATAAAAACAGACAACTTGATCAATGTAATCAAATTGAAGACCCAGAAATAAACCCACTTACCTATAGACACTTGTTTTGGAAAAAGAAATCAAAACCATAGAATGGAAAAAACAAAATGTCTTCACCAAATGGCTCTGATCTAACTGAATGTTGCATGTGGAAGAATGCAAATAAATCCATATTTATCACCCTAGACAAACTCAAGTCCAAGGGATTAAAACATTAACATAAAACTAGTTACATTAAATCTAACAGAAGAAAAAGTAGGGAATGGCTTTGAACTCATTGTTAGACAGAGACAACATCCTAAACAGAATACCAACAGCTTAGGAACTAAGATCAACAATTAATAAATGGGAGTTCATGAAACTGAAAACTTCTGTAAGGCAAAGGACACCATCAACAGGAAAAAAAATGGCAGCCTGCAGAGTGGATAAAAGGTCTTCATCAACCCTACATCTGATAGAGGGATAATATCCAAAATATATAAAGAACTCAGGAAATTAAACTCCAACAAACCAAATAATAAATGGACTATAACCACAAAAGAACTAAACAGAAAATTCTCAACAGAGAAAATTTTAATGGTGGGAAGCACTTGAAGAAATATTCTACATGTGTCAGAATTGCTAAGATCAAAAACTCAAGTACTAGCACATGCTGGTGAGGATGTGGAGAAAGGGGAGTATTCCTCCATTGCTGGTGGGTGAGCAAACTTGTACAACTTTGGAAATTAATGTGGTGGTTCTTCTGAAAATTTGAACTAGATTTACCTTATGAGCCAGCTTGTAAGGTATATATACCACTCCTGGGCATACACACAAAAGATGCTCCACCATACCACAAGGACATTTGCTCAGCTATGTTTAAAATAGCTTTATTCATATTACCTTGAAACTGAAAACAACTTGGTTGTTCCTCAACCAAAGAATGGATAAAGAATGGTTTACATGGTCAAATACTACTCGGCTATTAAGAAAAAGGACATCTTATCAACGGAGGAATGGATACAGAAATTGTGGTATTTTTACACAATGGAATACTACTCAGCAATCAAAAAGGAGAAAATCGTGAAATTTGCAGGCAAATGGTGGGAACTAGATATTTCTGAGTGAAATATCCCAGAAGGAGAAAGATAAACACGGTATATATAGACCTCTCTCTTATATAGACCTATAAGATATGATAAGCATAATGAAATCTATACACCTAAAAAAGATAATCAAGAGAGCAGGCATGGGGTAAGATGATCAATCCTCGTTTAGAAAGACAGATGGAATGTGCATTAAACGTATGACAGGAGTCTACTGAAGGCATCTGAAAGACTCTAACTAGCAGTGTTTTCAAAGCAGATACAAAAACTCATAATCAAACCTTTGGCAGAGTACAGGGAATCATATGAAAGAAGGGGAGTTAGTATGATGGGAAAAGGATAGGAGCTCCACAAGGACCAAATATATCTGGGCACAGGGTCTTTTCTGAGACTGACATTCAACCAAGGACCATGTATGGATATAACCTAGAACTTCTGCTCGGATGTAGCCCGTGGTAGCTCAGTAACCAATTGGTTTCCCATAATAAGGGAAAGAAGGACTATTTCTAACAGGAACTCAATGGCTGGCTCTTTGACCTCCCCACCCCCCAAGGGAGGAGCAGTCCTATTAGGCCACAGAGGAGGACTTTGCAGCCAGTCCTGAAGATACCTGATAAAACAGGATCAGATGAATGGGGAGAAGGTCCCCCCCATCAGTGGACTTGGAAAGGGGCAGGGTGGAGATGAGGGAGGGAGGGTAAGATTGGGAGGGAATGAGGGAGCGGGATACAGCTGGGATACAGAGTTAATAAAATGTAACTGATAAGAAAAAATAAAATTATAAAAAAAGTAAAAATAAATAAAAAGAAAAAGGGCATCTTGAAAATTGCATTCAAATGGATGGAACTAGAAAATATTACCCTGAGTGTGGCAACATAGACCCAGAAAGACACTGTATGGTATGTAAATGAGTATTATAAGTGAGTATTAGCCATGAAGTTCAGGATAACCATGCTACAATCCACAGAGCGAAAGAAGCTAAGTAACAAGGAGAAGATGCCTGAATCTCACTCAGAAGGGGAAATAAAAGAGACATCTGAAGTAGATGGAGAAAGGGAACTGGGTGTGAGAGGGGGTGTGGATGAGCACTGGGGTGGGGATCAGTTGTGGGAAGATGATGGGAGAGGACTAAGAGAGAGAACAGAAATCAGTAGAGGGACCGACTGGGGAGGCTCCAGGGAGTCTATGGGGATGACCCTAGCTGAGTATCTTAGCAAAGGGTTATAGGGAGCCTGAAGTGGCCACCTCTTGTAGCCAGACAGGACTTCTAGTGGAGGGAGAGGTACACCAACCCATCCACAAAATCTTTGACCCAGCCAATCAATGACTATCCCAACTTGAGTCCCATACAGAGTGAGAGTGCCCACCTCTGAAACTATTAATAATATTCTGCTATACTTCCAGACAGGTGCCTAGCATAACCATCATCTGAGTGGCTTTACCAGAAGCTGATGAAAAGTGATGCAAAGACTCATAGGCAAACATGAAAAAAAGCTCTGAGAATCTTGTGGAATAGGGAGAGGAAGGACTGAAAGATCCAGAGCTGTCAAGAACAGCACAAGGAAATCTACAAAATCAACTAACGTGGCCCATAGGGGTCCACAAAGACTGAACCACCAACCAGAGATCATCCATGGGAAAAGGCTTGGATAGCATGATTGATTAGGCTCCTAACTCTGAATCTGAGAAAACGTTCATGGAACAGACCTCAGTGCCCCACACATATGTAACAGATATACAGCGTGGTGGGACCTCGAACAGCAGGAACAGGGTCTGCCTCTGACTCTGTTACCTCACTTTGAATCCCTTTTTCCTATCCAGACTGCCTTGCCTAGCCTCAATAGAAGAACATGTATCTAGATAGGACAGCAAAGAGGGAGGTAAGTGGAGGTGAGAGGGAGGAACTATGAGCAGAGCAGGGAGGGGGAAATTCAGATCAGGATGTAAATTCAATAGATAAATTAATTAATGAAAATAAAAATCAAAGCAACAAAGCCAACAGCAAAACACACACAAACACACACACACACACACACACACACACACACACTTCACCTGTCAAACCTAAGTGAGAAACTCAGGAACATTGTCTCTCTTCTCTTGGATAATTTTTCACCAAAAAATTGTCTATGACTTTTTGCTTTGAATCTCTAGAGTGTTAGTCATTAGATTCATTTTCTGTCAAGAGCACATCTTTACATATACATTCTAAATTTAAAGATAGCAATTAACTATCATTTTCCATGACTATTGCTTTTTTAATTTTTAAATTAAAATTGTATTTACAGTTGGGTCTATGTGCCATGAAACACATGTGGAGGTCTGAGGACAACTTACGGGAATTGCTTCTTTCCTTCCATTGTGTGGAATCTGGCGTTCAACTTTGTTGCCAGTCGAGGCCTTTACCTGTGGAATTATTTTGTGTTACTGACCTGTGTTTAAAGTTTGAAACATGAACCAAGAAGAAATGTTAAGTCTAGTGACACAAACCTGCAACAGTGCGATGACAACAGTAAGTGATACTGGGAACTTTTTCATGTGGCTATTTGGAACAATGAATTTTTTTAAGGCTTTTCCAAAATGTGAGGGGAAAAATTGCCTTGCCAGTCTGTCTAGGAATGGCTCACAGTATAATTGCAGTTCATAGAAAGGATGGCACAAACCCCAGAACACATTCACATGTAGGTTCAGCTGTGAGCACGAGTCAAGAGTCTGAGAAATAATCTTAAATTGTTCTCAGAAAGGATGGTCATTTCTGGTGTCAGAACTCTTAGAATGGGTAGTTTTCAAGCCAGGGCACTATTTCCTGCAATTCTGGAGGAGGGATGGGAGAAGGCATTGCATTAGGATGGATTGTGGCTGATTTATTTTTGTCAGGCTACACAAAACCTGTTTTTATGTCTAATAGTATTATCATGCTAATTCAATCAATAGTTTTAGTAGATGGTCATTCTAGAAGTAGAACATTATATTTCTTTTATTTTTTAAATATAAAATAAAGATCAAGAATTGTTTAAAAGTTAATACATTTGACTTTGTAGCTGCTAGATTTGATATAACTAAAATTATACAACACATCTGTTTCATATTTCATAATAGCACCTTAAACAAAATAATGTACTAAAAATCATTTGGGTTTGGGAAGAGTAATTAATTTCAGTTTCTCTACAGGGGAATTCAAAATAAAGTAAAAATAAGATTGCTAGATATTGTGAGACAGGGACAGATTAACTAATAAAATAGACATTTCTCTCTCGTACTTTTCAGTGTGATATTGAGATGATTAAGCTCTTGAGGTGAGAACATTGGTCACAAATCAATAAAACCCATTATGCCTTCCTTTCCGTTTCCACAGAGCTGAAGCTTTCACATCACGTAATTGGGAGCTAAAAATTTGTAAAATTACAGGTGATATTTTTATATATTTTAAGATAATGGTATTTTTGTATCTTAATAGGATATTTATTTTACAGGTATTTATAAAACACATAAAATATTTCCCAAGTGTTCTTACTTTATCTATGGAGGACATAATAAAAAGAGATAAGTGTTATTTTGGAAGAAAGTAAAAAGTAAAACAAACAAACAAACAAAACAAAACAAACAACAACAAACCCAACCATCATTTAGTATAACCTGTGGTGTTTCGTTTTGCTACTGTCTGTTATCCAAAGTACTGAGCACAGAAATTGGAATTATTCTATTGTGGGTGAATGGTTAGACATAATTCTTACTGTACTATATTAGAAACTTTAAGACAACAACAGATTTTATTTCACAGAGTGAATGGCAGGATTTGCTTCACTTTGCTATTGTTGGTATTCTGACACTGAAAGCTCTTTGGAAGAAATGTCTTACCTTATCCATAGTTTCCTCAAAATACTCTTTATGTCCATTATTTGCATCATTGAATATAAGACTCATTGATAATGAAAGAATGATCTTTCATTATCATCTTGATAATGAAAGGATGATCACAAATATAAGACTTCTCCTTTGGACTGATGGGAAGGAAGGAAATTTTCACAAGAGACTTTATTCTTCAATATTGAAGTATCTTCTCTAAACTCTCAGGTTTAGCAGGTTCAGTCACCAGAAAGTCTCACCACCTGTAATAAACAGAAAATTGAAGTTATAGGTAGTTTTTTTTTCCCCCTGGGAAGAATAAGTTCTATCCCATAAAATTAATATAATTTTCCTCCACCATATAGTTTTTAAATATTCAAGAGATGGCGTGTTCCAAAGCAATTAAGCTTATATATTATTAGCGTTTCTCTCTTTTTCAGTGTATATATGTGTGTGTGTATGCATTGTAATATATGTAGAGATCACAGAACTTTTTGTGTTATCCACAACCCTCTACTTTATTTGAGACAGGGTCTTATGACATATTTTGCAGGTTAGCTGGCCCCCAGCTTTCAAACATTCTTTTTCATCCCTCCCAGCTATGCACAGGAGTGCTTGGATTACAGATGCAGTCTACCATATTTGACTGTATTTGGTTTCTGTAAGTACTTTATCACGGACCCACACTCCCTGTTTAATTTTCAGCTCTTTTTAAATCTAAGAATAATCTAAGTATTTATTATAGAATGAGAAAAAATAGTTCTACAGGTAGATGCAAATTGTTTAGTGTGTGTGTGTGTGTGTGTGTGTGTGCATGCATGTGTGTGAATGTTTTTAGAAGAGGAAAAAGACAATGTGCATTTGAAAGTTATATTGAGAATGATAATTACAGCCTAAGAATAACATTCATAAAATCTCCGGATTCTTAGATAAAATTTCTAAAACATATACGACTTCCTTCACTTTTGAATGTAGGACTTATAATAATATTGGTTAAAAAATATTTTAATTCTTACATGGAATTTTTGAATGTGTTTGAGGGTTGGAAAACAGTGCTTCATATAAAAGATAAATAGGAAAAAAAGGAAAACAAAGTAGAAAAGAACCAAATAAGAGATTATGGGCTTGGAGTACACAGCTAAACAGAATTCTCAATACAGGAATATCAAATGGCAGGGAAATACTTAAAGAAATGGTCAGCATCCTTAGTCATGAGGGAAATGCAAATCAAAACGACCCTAAGATTTCACCTTACACTCATCAGAATGGCTTGGATCAAAAACTCAAGTGACAATACATGCTGAGGAAGTTGTGGAGAAAGTGGAACCCTCCTCCACTGCTGGTGGGAATGTAAACTTGTACAACCACTCTGGAAAGCAATCTGGCACTTCCTCAGCAACTAAGAATAGTGCTTCCTCAAAATCCAGCTATACCACTCTTAGGCATATACCCAAAAGAGGCTCAAGTACACAGTAAGGACATTTGCTCAACCGTGTTTGTAGCAGCCTTATTTGTAATAGCCAGAAGCTAGAAACAGCCCAGATGACACCTCAGTGGAGGAATGGATACAAAAATTGTGGTACATCTACACAATGGAATATTACTCAGCAATAAAAAACAAGGAAATCATGAAATTTGCAGGTAAATGGTGGGAACTGGAAAAGATCATCCTGAGTGAGCTATCCCAGAAGCAGAAAGACATATATTTAAAAATGATCATTTGGGCAACATTCAAGTACAAATTGCCTTCCAGAGTATTGATGGAGATCTGGTTCTATAATCAATACTTTTAAATACCGTTTGTGCCATCAACCCTTTAGTACTTCATTTATGAATAGAGTATTATTTATACATTTACTATTTTATTTTTGTTTATGATGCGCAGATTGCTTTGAACTTCCTATATAGCCAAAGATGGCTTTATGTTTATAATATCCCCATCTCCCAAGTGTTGAACTTACATGTGTATACAATTCTGTCCAGTTTATGTGGTTCTGGGAATGAAATTCAGGATGCATTAATGCTCGTGAAACATTTTACTTACTGAGGTACTTACTTTTTGTTGGTATTACTTTTGAAAATGATTTATTTATATTTCTGGTGCCTCTTCCTCCCTTCTGTACCCCAATCTTTTCTAACACCTAAACACCAAGTAGGAGAGAAAGAAGATTAGTGAGAAGAGGGGGCATAGTTTTCCTTAGCTACTTCCTGCTGTTTAGGGTTGTCGGATTCTTTGGGGCATGTCCAATCTTTGTTTCAGGATATCTCCAACTTCTTCTCCTCGAACTGTATCAAAGAAACCGAGAGCAGCAGGAGAGAGAAGCAATATTCTTTTTTGGAGCACTCTCTCTCACTGGGCTTTGGCCTTTTTTCTTCTCAGAGTCCTCAGGGTTAAACTATCAGCAGCTGGTAAAGAGCCCCTCCTAGAGCCTACTTGAGGCAAATACTTTGCTGCTGTGAACAATCTCAGTAGTCCCATATCATACACCTGGGTTAAAAAAATAAACATGTTTACATATCATAACCCAAAACTTCCACAATGACTTCTCCAGCTTCTCAAAGTAGACTCTCCAAATGATGACATTATTCTTGCAAAATAAACTTCATCCTCATTGGGATAAAAGTTCAGAAGATGGTTTATAAGGATGTAACAATGAGATTCATTGGCTAAAATACAGCAAAAAATTATATGCATATTTGATGTTTCTTTTTTAAGCTTGAACAACATATAAGATAAATACTATGATAATTAGAGGCATGAGAAATTTTCATTATTTTGTGATCTTTGGAAATATTCCATGAAACTAAAATGATTAGTCCTCACCTTGCAGCTCAAATGCTAGTCTAGCTGTAGTCATGCTAGCTTTATCTACTTTCCTCCCTTATAATTGAAATTGAATGTGTTAGTTAGGTTTCTTTAGTCACAGAACGTATGGAATGAATCTTATTTATATTTAAAAAGGAAATTTATTGTAATGATTTATAGGCTGCAGTCCAACAACATCTAGTTGTGAATGGAAGGTCCAAGAATCTAGTAGTTGCTCATTCCCACATAAAGCCAGACCAGCTGGCTTTATGTATATGCTGAAATCCCAGTAGGTTTCAATGCCAGTGAAGAAATGGATGTTCTAACAAGGCAAGGACAGGAAGGCAAATAAAATCTTCTTCCGTGTCATTATAGAAGCTTCCAGTAGAAGGTGTGGCCCAGATTAAAGGTATTTCTTTCTGCCAATTTTCAAATCAAAAGCCTGTGTCTTTCTGCCTCAGGTTCTGGATTGGAGGTGTGTCTTCCTACCTCAAAGGTCTAGACTAGAAGTGGATTCACTTCAAACCAATCAGAACATCTCTTATGGGTGTACTCTTTGTTTCTAGATTGTAGTTCATTCCAGATAGAGTCAAGATGACAACCAAAAATTACCTTCACACTGAGATTGATAGAAAGAGAAATAAGAAGACATTCCCTATAGAACACCCTATGGGGTGTTGGTACCTGTGGCTAAAATAGATAGCTGCCTAATTTTGTTTAGGGGATAAATGGAAGGGGGGTATTCAAAGGAGTGTGAGGTGTTGCATTGTTAGTTAATGGACTAGGAGGGCAAACATTCTAGGCACAAGCAAGGGACATGTTAAATGGTAAGAGCAGAATTCACAAATGCATGTACCAGGTAAGCATTTAGAAACTCATGAAAGAACACAGAAAAGAGATTTTACAAAGAACTGGAAACCATTCCTATACCCCATCCCAGCCAAAATATGATTATGTTTCTGTTTTAGAAGTATCCAACTGGAAAACACACACACAAACAAACAAATAAACGATGTACCATAGAGTCATAAAAACAAAATCAGCATGGTTACATCATTAAAAAAATAATTATGAAAATCCAGTTTTTAAACACTCATACACATACAGCTATTACTCACAACTCATGTAAAATTGTCTAAGTATGCTTACATTAAAAAGTGTTTTTCCTTGAGGTACAGCTATTCCAAATTTTCTGAGAATGAGTCAGATTGATTTCCAAAGTAAAAGTTTGCACTCCCACCAGCAATGGAGGAGTGTTTCACTTTCTCCACACTCTCATTAGCATGTACTGTCACTTGAGATTTTGTTTGTTTGTTTTTTCTTTTCCAATAGTTTTTATTTTTTTTTAATATTAGTTACAATTTGTTAACTTTGTATCCTGGCTGTATCCACCTGCCTCTTTCCCTCCCAATCCCACCCTCCCTCCATCATCTCTTCCCTGCACCTTTCTAAGTCCACTGATAGGGGAGAACCTCCTCCCTTTTCATCTGATATTTGTTTATCAGGTATCTTCAGGACTGGCTGCAAAGTCCTCCTCTGTGGCCTAGCAGGGCTGCTCCTTCCTCAGAGGAGGGGAGGTCAAAGAGCCTGCCATTGAGTTCATGTCAGAAACAGCCCCTGTTTCCCTTATTAGGGTACCCACTTTGATACAAGGGCTACATCTGAGCAGAGGTTCTAGGTTACATCCATACATGGTCCTTGGTTGGAGAAACCACCTCATAAAAGACCCCTCTGCCTAGATATATTTGGCCCTTGTGGAGCTCCTGTCCTCTCCAGGTCATACTAACTCCTCCTTTTTCATATGATTCCCTCCACTCTGCTGATAGTTTGGTTATGAGTCTTAGTATCTGCTTTGATACACTGCTAGGTAGAGTCTTTCAGAGGCCCTATGTGGTAGGCTCCTGTCCTGTTACTTGTTTTCTCCTGCATCCAATGTCCACCCCATTTGTCTTTCTAAGTGAGGATTGAACATCTTACCTTGAATCATCTTTCTTGTTTATCTTCTTTAGATGTAAAGATTTCAGTATGTTTATCCTATCTTATAGGTCTAGAACCCACTTAAAAGTGAGCATATAACATGTGTGTCTTTCTCCTTCTGGGATACCTCACTCAGGATGATCTTTTCTAGATCCCACCATTTACCTGCAAATTTCATTTCCTTTTTTTAATTGCTGAGTAGTATTCCATTGTGTAAAAGTATCACAATTTCTGTATCCATTCCTCCATTGAAGGACATCTGGGATGTTTCCAGGTTCTGACTATTACAAATAAAGCTGCTGCAAACATGGTTGATTTCTTTCTTGGCTCTTTTGTCTTCGATATACAGGAGTGCTTCTGATTTTTTTGAGATAATTTTGTATCCAGCCACTTTGCTGAAGGTGTTTATGGGCTGAAGAAGTACTCTGGTTGAATTTTATGGGTTGCTCATGTATACTATCATAACATCTGCGAATAGTGAAACTTTGACCTCTTCCTTTCCGATTTGTATCCCCTTGATCTCCTTTAGTTGTCTTATTGCTCTATCTAGGACTTCAAGTACTAAATTGGAGATTTGGAGAGAGTGGGCAGCCTTGTCCCTGATTTCAGTGGGATTGGTTTGAGTTTCTCTCCATTGAGTTTGATGTTGGCTATAGGCTTGCTGTATATTGCTTTTACCATGTTTAGGTACATGCCTTGTATGCCTGATCTCTCCAAGACTTTAAACATGAATGGGTGTTGGACTTTGTCAAATGTGTTTTTGACATCTAAGGAGATGATCATGTGGTTTTTCGCCTTCAGTTTGTTTATATGGCAGATTACATTGATGGATTTCCATATATTAAACTATCCTTGCATGACTGGGATGAAGTCTACTTACTTGGTCATGGTGAATGATATCTTTTATGTGTTTTTGGATTCAGTTTGCCAGTATTTTATTGAGTATTTTTGTATCAATGTTCATAAGAGATATAGATCTGATGTTCTCTTTTTTTTGGGGGGGGGTCTTTGTGTGGTTTAGGTATCAAGGTGACTGTGGCTTCATAGAATGAGTTTGGCTAATATCCAGAATATATAAAGAACTAAAGAAATTAAACTCCAACGAACCAAGTAATCCATTAAAAAAATGGGGTACAAAGCTAAACAGAATTCTCAATAGAAGAACACCAAATGGAAGAGAAACACTTAAAGAAATGCTTGACATCATTAGTTATTTCAGAAATGCAAATCAAAACAACCCTGAGATTTCACATCACACCCATCAGAATGGCTAAGATCAAAATCTCAAGTGACAACACATGCTGCAGAGGATGTGGAGAAAGAGGAACCCTCTTCCATTGCTGGTAGGAATGGAAACTTGTACAGCCACTTTGGAAATCAATCTGGTGCTTTCTCAGAAAATTAGGAATGGTGCTACCTTAAGATACAGCTATATATTCCTAGGCATAAACCCAAAAGATGTCCCACTATTCAATAAGGACATTTGCTCAACTATGTTCTGAGCAGCTCTTTAGTTGCTTCTCCACCATTAGAAATTCATCTGCTGGGAACTCTTTCTCTGTTTATCTTTGTACACCACTTTTCAACTGGATTATTTTGCTTGTTGGTGTTTAATTTCTTGAGTTCTTTATATATTTTGGCTATTACCCCTTTGTCAGATGTGGGATTGGTAAAGATCTTTTCTCAGTCTATAGATTGATATTTTTTTCTGTTGACAATGTCCTTTGCCTTACACAGAGTTTTCATTTTCATGAGGTCCCATTTATTAGTTGTTGATCTTAGAGCCTGATGTGTTGGTCGTTCTGTTCAGGAAGTTGGCTCCTATGCCAGTAAGTTCAAGGTTCTTTCCAGTTTCTCTTCTAAAAGATTTAATGTTTCTTGCTTTATGTTGATATCTGGCTTTATGTTGTTGGCCTTTAGGTTTGTACAGGGTGATAAATATGAACATATTTACATTTTTCTACATATAGACATCCAGATTGATGAGTACCATTTGTTGAAGACGCTTTCTTTTTTCCCTTGTATGGTTTTGGTTCCTTTGTAAAAAATCAATTGTGTACGGGTTTATCTGACTCAATTCCTTTGACCAAGCACTCTATTTTTATGCCGGTACCCTGGACATTTTTATTATTATTGCTCTGTAATATAGCTTGAAATCAGAGATGAAGATATCTCCAGAAGTTCTTTTATTTTACAAGATTGTTTTAGCTATTCTATGTTCTTTGTTTTTCCATATGAAGTGGAGAATTGCTCTTTCCAGGTCTGTAAGGAGTTGTGTTGGTATTTTGATAGGAATTGCATTGAATCTGCATATTGCTTTTGGTAAGATGGCTAATTTTACTGTTAATCCTACTGATCCATGAGCATGAGAATTTTTTTCATCTTTCGATAGCTTCTTCAATATATTTCTTCAGAGACTTGAAGTTCCTTTCATACAGGTATTTCACTTGCTTGATTAGGTTTACATCCAAGATACTTTATATTATTTGTGGCTATTGTGAAATGTGTTGGTTCCCTAATTTCTGTTTCACCTCATTTGTCATTTGTATAACAGTGCTATAACACTCCTGGGCATGTACCCAAAAGATGCTCCACTATACAACAGGAACATTTGCTCAGGCATGTTCATTGCAGCTTTATTTGTAATAGGCAGAAAGTGGAAATGACCCAGATGTCTCTCAACCTAAGAACAGATAAACAAACAAGCAAACAACAACAACAACAATTGTGGTATATTTACACAATGAAATACTACTCAGCTATTAAAAACATTGACAGCATAAAATTTGCAGGCAAATGGATAGAACTAGAAAATATCATCCTGAGTGAGGTAACCCAGACCCAGGAAGACACAAATGCTATGTACCCACATATAAGCAGATTTTAGCCTTATAGTATAGATAACCATACTACTATTCACAGATCCAAATAATATAGGTAACAAGGAAGAGATAAAGAAGCATGCTTAAATCTCACTCAGAAGGGGTAATAGAATAGATAGCTAAAGTGGTTGAAGAGCAGAAACAGGCTAGGAGAGGGATCATTGAGAGAAATGAAGGTGGAGAGCATACCTGGAAGAATGGGAGCAGAAAGACAGAATGCTCTCAAGAGAGAAGAGAAACCGGGAAGGAGATCTACAACAGCATAGGCTCCTGGGAGGATATGGGTGACTCTATCTGAGACTTCTTGTAACAGGTTTCATGGAGACTGAAGAGACCACCCTCTCATTAGACATGACTCCTGTTGGAGGGAGGAAAAACATCAGCCTACCCCCAAAAACCTCAATTCAAGATTTGCCCTGCATACAAGGTATGCAAGGATGAAAAGAGAGCAGAGATTGAGAGAATGCCCAACCAAAGTCTGGCTTAACCTGAGACCCACCCCATGGGAGAGATCCTAACACTATTAACAGTACTCTGCTCTACTTGCAGACAGGATCCTGGCATAGCTGTTATCCACTGAGAGAGGCATCACAGAGCAGCCGATCAAAACAGATGCTGAGATTCATAGTCAAACATTGGGAGGAGTTCAGGGAGTCTTGCCGAAGAGTTGGGGGAGGGATAGAGAGACCTGGAGGGAACAGGAGCTCCACAAGAAGACCAGCATAGCCAACTAATCAAGGTTCAGAGGGGCATGTGAAGACTGAAACAGCAACAAAGGATCACACATGGACAGGACCTAGGCCCCCTACACTGATGTAGCCAATGGGCAGTTTGGTCTTCATTGGGTTCCCTAGTAATGGTAGCAGGGGCTGTCTCTAACAAAGACAATGTTGTCTGCTTTTTGATCACTTCCTCTAGAGAGGCTGACTAGCCAGGCCATAGGAAAGGAGGATGAAGTCAGTCCTGATATGAATTAATGTGCTGGGGTTGTTTGGTGGGGGTGTTCTCATTTTCTGAGGAGTATAGAAAGGGGATGAAGGAGGAATAAAGGAGGGTGGTACCAGGAGGAAAGAAAGTAGGGGACTATGATCGGGTTTTAAAGTGAATTGATTATTTCATTCTTAATTAGCATTATTTTTAAAAAGTATATTTTTCTTTCGTATATTATTTGAGGCCAGCTTTTTAACCTCTACAAAACTTTCACTGAAAGTGAAAGTTGCTATAGATAAATTGAAGGAATAAATTGAAGGAAATTAATATTTTAAGAGCACAGGGTTATCCATTTCATGAGCCTGGTAAACTGCTCTATTATTTGGGGTCTTCTTTAATTTCAGCAGTATTTTCTAGTTTTATTGTTTGAACCATAACAATATTTGACTAATCTGTTCATGAGGACTCTACTATTAAATGTAATTATTAATGAATACAATTTTGGGTATTTTTGATTTATAATAATTCTTTGCTAACATGTGGGAAATCAGAATGTTAGCTGACCTTTTATTCTGACTTTTGTTAATTTACCTCTTAGTTGTTGTGTAGATCCTAAAAGTCTTCTAAAATAAACACACACCATGGGAATAAACGCAGGCTTGCTTTTATTTAAAAAAAAATGGAGGGGCGGGGCAAGATGGCGGCACCTGGAAGACTCTCATTCTGAGGAGGAGCACAGCAGGATTGGCACAGTAACCAGCAATCAGAACTCGCGGCCATAAAACACAAGTGATTGTGTTTCACAGGTGAGAGGATACCCCACGGTGGGGGATTCAATCAGCTTTAACTCACTCGGCTAAACTGCGGAAGAGATCCCAGTTCCGCCAGGCGCTTGGGCGCCAGCCCAGAGCTACCCGCCAGCGCAATCTGGTCACGGTCCCAGACTGAACTGTGGGCCCACAACACCATAGACTGGATTTCCCAGTCGAGAGATAACCCCACGGAGCAGGAAACAATTGGGACCGACCTCAGGTTACCCAGACATCCCCTGGAAAAGACTCGGGTTCCACGGGTGCCCCAAGAGCCAGTCCAGACCCAGAGCCGGGACACAGGCGCCTGCTACGCACCTGATTCGCCACCTCAGATAGATCTATGGGCACCAGGGCACCAGGGCACCAGACTGTGTGTCTCTGGCAGGAGGAAACCCCCAGCGGAGGGGGTCAGCAGCTCTAACGTTTAGGACACCCAGTACCAAAAGACTTCCTGGACTCACGCAGACTCTAGTGCAGGCAAGAGCACTGTGCTCTGCCACCATTATTGAGTTCCCCTAGGGCACTGGGACACACAGCTGCATCCTCAGACCTACAAAAGCCAGAGAGCCATTACAGCAGCTCTCAGATACTGTGCCAAAAATCAACCAGTTATTCTTAGCTAGACTGTCAAAACTGTGGGAATCCCTGGTCCTTCAAGAGGGCTGCACCCACAGCGTCTGGACCAGAGCAGTGTCTGCAGCCACCAACCCAGACAGAGACACACAGTTTCTGGTCCAGAGTGAGGCACCCAGCCTCCAGACCAGAAGAGTGCCCCCAGGCGCCAACTCAACCTAGGTGCACATTCTCCAGATCCAGAGCAGAGCAATCAGCTCTGGCCCAGAGAGGTCAGCATAAAAGCTCAACCAACAAAAGACAGAGCAATATGGCATCTCCAGAACCCAGCCATCCAGAGGCGAACAACCCTGAACAATGCAGCATAATAGAAAATCAAGAAGATGACCTTACATCTATGTTGATGAAGAGGATAATAGAGGAAACAAATAAAATACGTAAAGAATTAGAGGAAGATAAAACCAAACAGATCATGGCTATCCGTAAAGAAATGGAGGAAGATAAAGACAAGCAGATTAGGGCCATCCGTGAAGAAATACGGGAAAATGCAGCCAAACAGCTTCTGTCCTTCAGAGAAGAAATAATTAAATCACTGAAAGAAATAAAAGAGACAGAGTTGAAGGAACTAAAAGAAAAAGAGGAAAATACAAGCAGACAGGTGAAGGAAGTAAACAAAACAACTCAAGACCTGAAGATAGAACTAGAAAAATTGAAGAAAACACAAATGGAGGAAATAATGGAGAGGAAAAATTTAGGGAAAAAAAACAGGAACTACAGAGGTAAGCATAACCAACAGACTACAAGAAATGGAAGAAAGAATCTCAGGTGTAGAAGATACAATGGAAGAAATCTGTCAAAGAAAATGTTAAATCCAAAAAATTCCTGACACAGACCATCCAAGAAATCCAAGACAATATGAAAAGACAAAACCTAAGAATAATAGGAATAGAGGAAAAAGAAGACTCCCTTCTCCAAGGCCCAGAAAATATTTTCAACAAAATCATTGAAGAAAATTTCCCCAAGTTAAAGGAGAAGCCAATAAGAATACATGAGGCCTACAGAACACCCAACAAATTTGACCAGAAAAGAAAATCCACCCAACACATAATAATCAAAAAAGTAAGTATACAGAACAAAGAAAAAATACTAAAAGCTGCAAGGGAAAAAGGCCAAGTAACCTATAACGGCAAACCCATTACAATCACACCCGACTTTTCAACAGAAACTATGAAAGCCAGAAGGGCCTGGACAGATATCATGCAGACCCTAAGAGAACACAGATGTCAGCCCAGGCTACTATACCCTGCAAAACTCTCAGTCCTCATAGACAGAGAAAACAAGATATTCAATGACAAAAACAAATTTCAACAATACCTACACACAAATCCAGCATTACAGAAGACACTGGAAGGGAAAATACAACCCAAGAAAATTAGCTTCTGTCAAGAAAACACAGGAAATAATTAACCTTACTACAGCAAAACAAAAAACAACCAAGCACACAACCTTATGAACAAAGCCAACATCAATATCAAAGGATCTAACAGCCACTGGTCATTAATCTTTCTCAACATCAATGGACTCAACACTCCAGTAAAAAGACACAGACTAACAGAATGGATGCGTAAACAAAACCCAGCAATCTGTTGCGTACAAGAAACACACCTAAGACACAAAGATAGACATTACCTGAGGGTAAAGTGTTGGAAGACCACTTTCCAAGCAAATGGACCCAAGAAACAAGCAGGAGTAGCCATTCTAATATCTGATAAAATAGACTTTCAACCAAAATTAATAAAATGAGATGAGGAAGGACCCTTCATACACATCAAGGGAAAATTCCACCAGGAAGACATCACAATCCTGAACATCTATGCCCCAAATACAAGAGCACCCACATTTGTAAAAGAAACATTGATATTTAAACCACATATAGATCCCCACACATTAGTAGTGGGAGACTTCAACACCCCACTCTCAACAAAGGACAGGTCAACAAAACAGAAATTAAACAAAGAAACAATATCTCTGACAGAGGTCATGAATCAAATGGACCTCACAGACATTTACAGAACTTTACACCCCAACACAAAAGAATTTACCTTCTTCTCAGCACCTCATGGAACCTTCTCCAAAATAGACCATATAGTTGGTCATAAAGCAAGCCTCAACAGATACAAGAAGACTGAAATAATCCCTTGTATCCTGTCTGATAACCATGGAATAAAGCTGGACTTCAACAACAACAGAAATAGCAAAAAGCCTACATACACATGGAAACTGAACAACTTGTTACTACATGACAGCTGGGTCAGGGAAGAAAGAAATTAAAGCCTTTCTAAAACTCAATGAAAATGAAGACACAACATGCCCAAACTTGTGGGACACAATGAAAGCAGTGCTAAGAGGAAAGTTCATAGCACTAAGTGCCTTCAAGAAGAAATTCGAGACAGCTCATTCAAGCAACTTAATGGCCCACTTAAAAACCCTAGAAAAAGAAGAAGCAGACACACCAAAAAGGAGTAGATGGCTGGAAATAATAAAACTCAGGGCTGAAATCAATCAATTAGAAACAAATAAAAATTCTAAGAATCAATGAAACCAAGAGCTGGTTCTTTGAGAAAATCAACAAGATCAACAATCATTTAGCCAAGCTAACTAAAAGGCAGAGAGACACCACCCAAATCAACAAAATCAGAAATGAAAAGGAGGACATAACTACAGACACTGAGGAAATCCAAACAATCATTAGGATTTACTTCAAAAGTCTATACTCAACAAAATTTAAAAACCTAAATGAAATGGACAATTTTCTTGATCTATTTGACTTACCATAACTGAATCAGGACCAGGTAAATCAATTAAATAGTCCTATATCCCCCAAAGAAATAGAAGCAGTCATCAAAAGTCTCCCATCCAAAAAAAGCCCAGGACCAGATGGCTTCAGCGCAGAATTCTACCAGACCTTCAAAGAAGAGCTAACACCAATTCTCTTCAAACTATTCCACGAAATAGAAACAGAAGGAACATTACCAAACTCATTCTATGAAGCCACAATCACCTTGGTACCTAAACCTCATAAAGACTCAACAAAGAAAGAGAATTTCAGGCCAATCTCCCTTATGAACACTGATGCAAAAATACTTAACAAAATACTTGCAAACCGAATCCAAGAACACATCAAAGATATTATCCAATATGACCAAGTAGGCTTCATCCCAGGTATGCAGGGGTGGTTCAATATACAGAAATCCATCAATGTGATCCACCATATTAACAAACTGAAAGAAAAAAACCACATGATAATCTCCCTAGATGCTGAAAAAGCATTTGACAAAATCCAACATCCATTCATGTTTAAAGTACTGGAGAGATCAGGGATACAAGGCACATATCTAAACATAGTAAAGGCGATTTACAGCAAGCCTATAGCCAACATCAAACTGAACAGAGAGAAAATTAAAGCAATCTCACTGAAATCAGGGACAAGACAAGGCTGCCCACTCTGTTCATATCTCTTCAACATAGTTCTGGAAGTCCTTGCTAGAGCAATAAGACAGTGGAGGGAGATCAAGGGGATACACATGGGAAAGGAAGAAGTCAAATTATCACTATTTGCTAATGATATGATAGTATATATGAGTGACCCCAAAAACTCTACCAGGGAACTCCTACAGCTGATAAACACCTTCAGCAAAGTGGCCGGATACAAAATTAACGCAAAAAAATCAGTAGCACTCCTGTAGACAAAAGGGCTGAGAAAGAAATTAGAGAAACAACAGCATTCACAATAGCCACAAATGACATAAAGTACCTTGGTGTAACCCTAACAAAGCAAGTCAAAGACTTGTATGAAAAAAATTTCAAATCTCTGAAGAAAGAATTAGAGGAAGATATGAGAAGATGGAAAGATCTCCGATGCTCATGGCTTGGCAGGATTAACATAGTGAAAATGGCCATCTTACCAAAAGCAATCTACAAATTTAATACAATTCCCATCAAATTGCCAACACAATTCTTTACAGACCTGGAAAGA
>NW_026596089.1:369730-408558 GCF_907164565.1 Psammomys obesus | reverse complement strand
TCTTTCCAGGTCTGTAAAGAATTGTGTTGGCAATTTGATGGGAATTGCATTAAATTTGTAGATTGCTTTTGGTAAGATGGCCATTTTCACTATGTTAATCCTGCCAAGCCATGAGCATTGGAGATCTTTCCATCTTCTCATATCTTCCTCTAATTCTTTCTTCAGAGATTTGAAATTTTTTTCATACAAGACTTTGACTTGCTTTGTTAGGGTTACACCAAGGTACTTTATGTCATTTGTGGCTATTGTGAATGGTGTTGTTTCTCTAATTTCTTTCTCAGCCCTTTTGTCTTTTGTTTACAGGAGTGCTACTGATTTTTTTGAGTTAATTTTGTATCCGGCCACTTTGCTGAAGGTGTTTATCAGCTGTAGGAGTTCCCTGGTAGAGTTTTTGGAGTCACTTCATGTATACTATCATATCATCTGCAAATAGTGATAATTTGACTTCTTCCTTTCCCATCTGTATCCCCTTGATCTCCTTCAACTCTCTCACTGCTTTAGCAAGGACTTCCAGCACTATGTTGAAGAGAGAGTGTGCAGCCTTGTCTTGTCATTGATTTCAGTGGGATTGCTTTAAGATTCTCTCTGTTCAGTTTGATGTTGGCTATAGGCTTGCTGTGTATCGCCTTTACTATGTTTAGATACGTGCCTTGTATCCCTGATCTCTCCAGTACTTTAAATATGAATGGATGTTGGATTTTGTCAAATGCTTTTTCAGTATCAAGGGAGATTATCATGTGGTTTTTTTCTTTCAGTTTGTTAATATGGTGGATCACATTGATGGATTTCCGTATATTGAACCACCCCTGCATACCTGGGATGAAGCCTATTTGGTCTTTGATGTGTTCTTGTATTCGGTTTGCAAGTATTTTGTGAAGTATATTTGCATCAATATTCATAAGGGAGATTGGCCAGAAATTCTCTTTCTTTGTTGAGTCTTTGTGAGGTTTAGGTACCAAGGTGATTGTGGCTTCATAGAATGAGTTTGGTAATGTTCCTTCTGTTTCTATTTCGTGGAATAGTTTGAAGAGAATTGGTGTTAGCTCTTCTTTGAAGGTCTGGTAGAATTCTGCGCTGAAGCCATCTGGTCCTGGGCTTTTTTTGGATGGGAGACTTTTGATGACTGCTTCTATTTCTTTTGGGGATATAGGACTATTTAATTGATTTACCTGGTCCTGATTCAGTTATGGTAAGTCAAATCGATCAAGAAAATTGTCCAATTCATTTAGATTTTCAAATTTTGTGGCATATAGAATTTTGAAGTAAGTCCTAATAATTGTTTGGATTTCCTCAGTGTCTGTAGTTTTGTCCCCCTTTTCATTTCTGATTTTGTTGATTTGGGTGGTGTCTCTCTGCCTTTTAGTTAGCTTGGCTAAATGATTGTTGATCTTGTTGATTTTCTCAAATAACCAGCTCTTGGTTTGATTGATTCTTTGAATTGTTTTATTTGTTTCTAATTGATTGATTTCAGCCCTGTGTTTGATTATTTCCAGCCATCTACTCCTTTTTGGTGTGTCTGCTTCTTCCTTTCCTAGGGTTTTTAAGTGGGCCATTAAGTTGCTTGAATGAGCTGTCTCGAACTTCTTCTTGAAGGCACTTAGTGTTATGAACTTTCCTCTTAGCACTGCTTTCATTGTGTCCCACAAGTATGGGTATGTTGTGTCTTCATTTTCATTGAGTTCTAGGAAGACTTTAAGTTTTTTCTTTATTTCTTCCCTGACCCAGCTGTCATGTAGTAACAAGTTGTTCAGTTTCCATGTGTATGTAGGCTTTTTGCTATTTCTGTTGTTGTTGAAGTCCAGCTTTATTCCATGGTGATCAGACAAGATACAAGGGATTATTTCAGTCTACTTGTATCTGTTGAGGCTTGCTTTTTGACCAACTATATGGTCTATTTTGGAGAAGGTTCCATGAGGTGCTGAGAAGAAAGTAAATTCTTTTGTGTTTGGGTGTAACTTCTGTAAATGTCTGTTAGGTCCATTTGATTCATGACCTCTGTTAGAGACATTGTTTCTTTGTTTAATTTCTGTTTTGTTGACCTGTCCTTTGTTGAGAGTGGGGTGTTGAAGTCTCCCACTATTAATGTGTGGGGATCTATATGTGGTTTAAATTTTATCAATGTTTCTTCAACAACTGTGGGTGCTCTTGTATTTGGGGCATAAATATTCAGGATTGTGATGTCTTCCTGTTGGAATTTTCATTTGATGAGTATGAAGTGTCCTTCCCCATCTCTTTTTATTAATTTTGGTTGAAAGTCTATTTTATCAGGTATTAGAATGGCTACTCCTGCTTGCTTCTTGGGTCCATTTGCTTGGAAAGTGGTCTTCCAACACTTTACCCTCAGGTAATGTCTATTGTTTTGCCTTAGGTATGTTTCTTGTATGCAACAGATTGCTGGGTTTTGTTTACATATCCATTCTGTTAATCTGTGTCTTTTTATTGGAGTTTTGAGTCCCTTGATGTTGAGAGAGATTAATGACCAGTGGCTGTTAGATCCTGTGATTTTGATGTTGGCTGTGCTCCTAAGGTTGTGTGTTTAGTTGCTTTTTGTTTTACTATAGTAAGGTTCATTATTTCCTGTGTTTTCTTGACAGAAGCTAATTTTCTTAGGTTGCATTTTCCCTTCTAGTGTCTTCTGTAATGCTGGATTTGTGTGTAGGTATTGCTGAAATTTGTTTTTTTTTTTTTTTTCATTGAATATCTTGTTTTCTCTGTCTATGAGGACTGAGAGTTTTGCAGGGTATAGTAGCCTGGGTTGACATCTGTGTTCTCTTAGGGTCTGCATGATTTCTCTCCAGGCCCTTCTGGCTTTCATAGTCTCTGTTGAAAAGTCAGGTGTGATTCTAATAGGTTTGCCATTATATGTTACTTGGCCTTTTTCCCTTGCAGCTTTTAGTATTTTTAATTTGTTCTGTATACTTACTGTTTTGATTATTATGTGTCGGGTGGATTTTCTTTTCTGGTCAAATTTGTTGGGTGTTCTGTAGGCCTCATGTATTCTTATTGGCTTCTGTTTTAATTGGGGAAATTTTCTTCAATGATTTTGTTGAAAATATTTTCTGGGCCTTGGAGAAGGGAGTCTTCTTTTTCCTCTATACCTATTATTCTCAGGTTTTGTCTTTTCATATTGTCTTGGATTTCTTGGACGGTCTGTGTCAGGAATTTTTTGGATTTAACATTTTCTTTGACAGATACGTCGATTTCTTCCATTGTATCTTCTACACCTGAGATGCTTTCTTCCATCACTTGTAGTCTGTTGGTTATGCTTACCTCTGTAGTTCCTGTTTTCTTCCCTAAATTCTTCCTCTTCATTATTTCCTCCATTTGTGTTTTCTTTAATTTTTCCAGTTCTATCTTCAGGTCATGAGTTGTTTTGTTTAGTTCCTTCACCTGTGTGGTTGTATTTTCCTCTTTTTCTTTTAGTTCCTTCAACTCTGTTTCTTTTATTTCTTTCAGTGATTTAATTATTTCTTCTCTGATGCCGAAAACTGTTTGGTTGCATCTTCCCGTATTTCTTCACGGATGGCCCTAATCTGCTTGTCTTTAACTTCCTCCATTTCTTTATGGATATCCATGATCTGTTTGGTTTTATCTTCTTGTAATTCTTTACATATTTTATTTGTTTCCTTTATTATCCTCTTCATCAACATAGATGTAAGGTCATTTTCTCGATTTTCTATTATTATGGGTTGTCCAGGGCTGTTTGCCCCTGGATGGCTGGGTTCTGGAGATGCCATATTGCTCTGTCTTTTGTTGGTTGAGCTTTTACACTGACCTCTACCCATTGGGCTGTTTTAGGTGTTGACTGTTAGTTTCTGTGCTTCCTGGTGTCCTGAGGTAGGGAATAATCCCCTTGGCTGGAAGATGATCTTTTCCTAAGGATTCCTCCTCTGCTTTTTGGTTATGGTCATTGTATGTCCAGTGTTTCTCAGGAATTGCCACTGCTCACCTCAGTTGTATAGCCCTGAGTAGTAGCTGTGGTCTTTGTTAGGCAGGGGGGGATCTCCTCTTACCCATAGAAGTTCTCAAGACAGCTGCCCCACTGCTGGGTTTCTCATTATTTATTTAGTGAGCTGTTGCTGTTACAGTTTTCCAGGTAAAACTGCTGATTCCTAGCTGTGGTATTTTCTCCCAACAGTGAAAATCAGTCTGTTTTCCTGGGGCACACAGTTCTGTTCGGGAAAGTGAGAGGTGCACCCAGGAAGTCTCTGGGCCAGAGGCTGAGTGCTCAGCTCTGGGCCTGGAGAATGTGCACCTAGGTTGAGTTGGTGCCTGGGGGTGCTGCTCAGGTCTGGAGGTTGGGTGTCTCACTCTGGACCAGAAGCTGTGTGTCCCTTTCTGGGATGGCGTCTGCAGGTACTGCTCTGGTCTGGACGCTGTGAGGGCAGCCCTCTTGAAGGACCAAGGATTCCCACAATTTTGTCAGTCTAGCTAGGGATAAATGGTTGATCCTTGGCACAGTATCTGAGGGCTGCTGTAATGGCTCTCTGGCTTTTGTAGGTCTGAGGACCTGTGTGCCCCAGTGCCCTACTGGCACTCAATAATGGCGGCTGAGCACAGTGCTCCTGCCTGCATTAGAAAGCTAGAGCCTAGAGTCTGCGTGAATCCAGAAGGTCTTTTGGTGCTGGGTGTCCTGAGCGTTAGACCTGATGATCCCCCCGCTGTGGGTTTCCTTCTGCCAGAGACACCCAGTCTTTGCTTTGGGGACTGCTGTTCTGTCTGGGGTGGCTAGTAGCACCCACAGGCACAGACGCCTTCCCGTGGCTCTGCCTTTCTGGCCTTTGGGAGCCTGGGCGTCTGCCTAAACTGGTTAATTTTCCAAAGACCTTTTTGGGGTGGGGGTGTGAGCTGAGTGCTCTGAGATCAGACCAGCCATTTCCCTCCCTGTGGGTTTGCACCTGACAGTGAAATGCAGTCTCTGGTGCCCTGGTGCCCTGGTGCCCTGGGGCCCATAGTTCTATCTGAGGCGGCAAATCAGGCGTGCAGGCAGGGCTCTGTGCAGGCGTCTGGGTCCCTGGCTCTGGGTCCGGGCTGGCTCCTGGGGCGCCCGCGGAAACCAAGTCTTTTCCTGGGGATGTCTGTGTGACCTAAGGTCGGTCCCAATTGTTTCCTGCTTTGTGGGGTTATCTCTCGACTGGAAAATCCAGTCTGTGATGTTCTGGGCCCACAGTTCAGACTGAGATAATGACCAGATCACGTTGGCTTGTAGCTCTGGGCTGGTGACCAAGCACCTGGCAGAACCAGGATCTCATTTGCGGTTTAGCCGGGTGAGTTAAAGCTGATTGAATCCCCCACCGTGGGGTATCCTCTTACCTGTGAAACACAATCATTTGTGTTTTATGGCTGTGAGTTCTGATTGCTGGTCACTATGCCACTCCTGCTGTGCTGCTGCTCAGAATGAGAGTCCTCCCGGCGCCTCCATCTTGCTCTGCCCCCTCTTAGTTATTCTAAGTACAAGTCCCCACATATTTAGAATATTGCTGCACCCTAATATATATATTGAATACAGAAATATCTCACTGCAAAGTGAGGAACTCTAAGTTACTTTCTTGGTTTGTATAGCCTCTAGCCATACATTCAAAATCACATTATTGCTGCTATGGTTAAAAGATGATGGCAGGAAGCGGGGTGTGTGCACTCTGTAGTAATTTGTTTCACATCTAAATAAATAACATAGTGACTTAACTGATATTCCAGCAACCTAAAGTAGTCAAAGCAATTTCCTCAGAATATTGAACTCTACAGGGATCATTCTATTAGTTTAACTCAAATTGAAAAGTGGTCCAAAGGTCAACTCCAAGGACCTCTCTGTTATTTCATAAGTGTTATTGTGAAAGTGTTGAATAAAACATTCATTTTGTTTTCACTCTTTAATTTTCATTTGCATTGGGACTTTATATAAGTATGTTGTACTTGTGGCCATCCTATCCAGAAGTTATTCACATAGATCATTGACAAATGAATCACTATAATTAGTAAAGTATATGTGGTAGAATGTGAAACAATTCCCTCTGCAGCAAATCAATTATCATCTGTGTGTAGCTTGAGTTTAAATCATCTTATCTGTTTAAGACTCCAGGTTGAGAAAGAAGGGTTCATTAAGATGATTACAAAATGAATGGAGGCAGCAAATTCTATTAGAAAAGAAATGCCTGCAAACTCACTCTGTATTAATGAAAATATTTTCACTTTGACAGCTCAGTTCAAGCATAAAGTGATTATCTTTTAGACAAAGAAGAAATAATTGTTAGTGTACATACACATCTGCTCTGAATAATTCCCTGTAGCATGTTTTGTGGACTTATAAAAACAGGCTTTGTATTTTAGGAAAGTGTTTTTTTTTTTTTCTCAGCTCTTTCACTGCTATGAGATAAATACATTCAAATTTGAAGGTTAAGAGAATCTAAGATCATCAAATGTTCAATTTCCTTTCTTTCCATGAACATCCTTCTGTAGGAAACTATGAATAGTTTTGAGTATGAATTCTGAAATATACCTGTGCCAACAATATGTAGTGCAGATGCTATGTGTTATGATCAGCTGTTTGGGGTAAGGGGTGTTGCCATGAAATGCCATCTATGGCATGGTGATTTATAAGACACTGGGAAAGATTCCAGCAGAATGAGGAAAATGTTGATATAAACCTGATTGGAGGTTTAGCCAAATCTTGTGTTAGAATATCTTGTTGCATTTAGATTGTGTTTTCTTTGGAGTTAAGGAAACAAAGCAACTTCTTTTCGAATGAGGAGACCCGAATATTTTATTCTCATGTGTTGCTTTATCTAAAACTCCTACAAATTCCCATTTAGAACTAACAAATTACATGCGTAAGCTGTTCATGGAATCTCACTGAACAGCAGTCTTCTGCTGTGCTGGGAAATATTCAGCTAACTGTTTTCAAGGAAGTCCTGGAGGCAGAACAATTGGACTCTGGAGACTCTATAAGGGAAGAAAAACAAAGACAACATCCTAGAGCAGAAAACAAGCTTAATGGTGTATAGCACATATTCTGGTTGTTGGAGTGATGGTTCTGTGGTTATGAAAGAAGGTTCTACTTTGTTTATCTAGTCATTCAAACTTTGTTTCATGATTGATTCATCACAAAACCTTGAAACATAAATTCTCTGTGCATCAATGTGTATAATTCTTAATTTTTTCTTTTAATGAAAATAGATTCTTTTACATATAATACATTCTGTTTATGATTTTCCCTCCATTTAATCCTCTAGATTCATCTCCACATTTTCTCCTGCCTAAACCTATCACCTTTCTGTTTCTCATTAGAAAAGAACATGCTTTTAGGAGAAAACAACCAAATAAACAAAATAAAAAAATGAGATAAAAAAATCATATCAAAGTTGGGCAAGACAAAGAGGAGGAAAAGAGCCCAAGATAAGACACAAGAATCAGAAACCTACTTGATCACACACACAGGAATTCCATATAAATGCTAAAAGGGAAGTTATAATACACATACTGAGAACCCTGGGCATACTGAAGCAGATCTTGTGCTTGCTGCTTCAGTCTCTGAGCTCCTATGAGCTCTGCTCATGTTGATTTAGAGGTCCTTGTTCTGGTGTTCTCATCTCCTCTGGCTCTTAAACTGCTTCTGCCTCTTTTTCAGGGTTCACTGAGCTTTCCAGGGAAGGATTTGATGGAGACATCCCATTTAGGGCTAAGTGTTCCAAAGTCTCTCTATTTGCATAATGTCTGGCTGTGGGTCTGTGTATTTGTTCCCATCTGCTGCAGGAAGATGATTCTCTGACAATGGATGATCATATTTGTATTTTGATCATATTTTTATTTTTAGGTCTGGAATACCTCACTTTTAGATGATTTTTTTTTCTTTAATCCATCCATTTGCCTGCAGATTTTATGATTATTTTGCTCCATTTATTTATTTATTTAATCACTTCAGTCTGATTCCAGATCCATCCCACCTCTCCTCTGAGTTACACACTCATCCTTCTCCCCCATAGCCTCTCTCTTTCTTCTCAGGAAAGGGGAGGCTACCAAGGGTACCAACTCACACTGCCACCTCCAGTGGAATTAGAACTAAGCCTACCATTTACCTGCAAATTTCATGATTTCCTTGTTTTTTATTGCTGAGTAATATTCCATTGTGTAGATGTACCACAATTTCTGTATCCATTCTTCAGTTGAGGGGCATTGTTTCCAGGTTGTGGCTGTTACAAATATAGTTAAGCAAATGTCCTTGTTGTATACTTGAGTATCTTTTGGATATATGCCTAGGAGTGGTATGGCTGGATCTTGAGGAAGAACTATTCCTAGTTGTCAGAGAAAGCACCAGATTGCTTTCCAGAGTGGTTGTACAAGTTTACATTCCCACCAGCAGTGGGAGAGGCTTCCTCTTTCTCCACAACCTCTCAAGCATGTGTTGTCACTTGAGCTTTTGATCTTGGCTTTTCTGATGGGTGTAAGGTGAAATCTCAGGGTTGTTTTGATTTGCATTTCCCTGATGGCTAATGAAGTTGAGCATTTCTTTAGGTGTTTCTCTGCCATTCGATATTCCTCTACAGAGAGTTCTCTGTTTAGCTCTGTTCCCCATTTTTTAATTGGATTGCCTGTTTTATTGCTTTTTAATTTCTTTAGTTCTTTATATATACTGGATATTAGCCCTCTGTCAGATAGAGGGTTGCTGAAGATTCTTTCCCAATCTGTAGGCAGTTGTTTTGTTTTGATGACAGTGTCTTTTGCTTTACAGAAGCTTTTCAGTTTCATGAGGTCCCATTTATTGATTGTTGCTCTTAGAGCCTGTGCTGTTGGTGTTCTGTTCAGGAAGTTGTCTTCTGTGCCAATGAGTTCAAGGCTCTACTCCACTTTTCCTTTTAACCGATTTAATGTGTCTGATTTTACCTTGAGGTCTTTGATCGACTTGGACTTTCGTTTTGTGCAGGGTGATAAGTATGGATCTATTTGCATTATTCTACATGTAGACATCCAGTTGGACCAGCACCATTTGTTGAAGATGCTGTCTTTTTTCCATTGTATGGTTTTGGCATCTTTGTCAAAGATCAGGTGTCCATAAGTGTATGGGTTTATTTTTGGGTTCCATTGATCCACCATTCTGTTTCTATGCCAGTACCATGCAGTTTTTATTACTCTTGCTCTATAGTACAGCTTGAGATCAGGGATGGAGATACCTCCAGATGATCTTTTATTGTAGAGGATTGTTTTAACAATTCTGGGTTTCTTGTTATTCCATATTTAGTTGAGACTTTTTCTTTCCAGTTCTGTAAAGAATTGTGTTGGTAATTTATGGGAATTGCATTAAATCTGTAGATTGCTTTTGGTAAGATGGCCATTTTTACTATGTTAAACCAGCCAAGCCATGAGCATGGGAGATCTTTCATCTTCTGATATCATCTCCTAATTCTTTCTCCTGAGACTTGAAATTTTTTTCATACAAGTCTTTGAGTTGGTGGTTAGGATCATACCAAGGTACTTATGTCTTTTGTGGTTATTGTGAAGGGTGTTGTATAATATTTGCAGGTAAATGGTGGGAACTGAAAAAGATAATCCTGGGTGAGCTACCTCAGAAGCAGAAAGACACACACAGTATATACTCACTCATATAGACATATAATATAGAATAAACCTACTAAAATATGTACAGCTAAATAAACTAATCAAGAGAGATGACTCTGTCTAAAATATTCAATCCCCATCCCAAAAGGTAAAGAGGATGGACATCAGAAGAAGAAGAAAACAAGAAACAAGTTAGAAGCCTGCCACAGAGGGCCTCTGAAAGGCTCTGCCTTGCAGACTATCAAAGCAGATGCTGAGACTTATGGCCAACTGTTGGGCAGAGTGCATGGAATCTTATGAAAGAAGTGGGAAATAGTAAGATCTGGAGAAGACAGGAGCTCCACAAGGAGAGCAACAGAACCAAAAACATCTGAGCACAGGGGTCTTTTTTGATACTGATACTCCAACCAAATACCATGCTTGGAGATAATCTAGAACCCCTGCAGAGATGTAGCCCATGGCAGTTCAGTGTCCAAGTGGGTTCCATAGTAATGGGGAAAGGGACTGCCTCTGACATGAACTGATTGGTCTGCTCTTTGATCACCTCCCCCTGAGGGGGTAGCAGCCTCACCAGGCCACAGAGGAAGACAATGCAGCCAATCCTGATGAGATCTGATAGACTAGGATCAGAAGGAAGGAGACGGGGACCTCCCCTATCAGTGGACTTGGGGAGGAGCATGCGTGGAGAAGGGGGAGGGAAGGTGGGATTGGCAGGGGAAGAGGGAGGGGTATCAAAGTGAATAATTTTACTTAATAAAAATTAATATAGAAATATTAATAAAACATACACACACAAACAGACACACACAAAGAACTAAACTCATCCTCTCCCACTGAGGCTAGATAAGGCATCCTATCTAAGAGAAAGCGAACAGAGTCAGAGACAGTTCCTACTCCCCCTGTTAGAGGACCCATATGAAGACAAAGCTACATATGTGTAGGGGTCTAGGTCTAGCCCATGCATGCTGTTTAATTAGTGTTTCAGCCTCTGTGTGCCACCATGGATCTAGGTTAGTTTATTCTGTAGGTCTTCTTGTGGTGTTTTTGGCCTCTTAGGCTCCTTAATCTTTCTTCCCATCCTTCCACAACATTCCCTGAGCTTGACCTATTGTTTGGTTTTAAAGATTCTGATGGATATAAAATGATATCAATTACGTTAATAAATATGGAAAGAACTAGTTTGGATAACACTGTTCCTTAGGAAGAATGTACTCAACAATTGAGAGTGAAGAAAATAACAACAAGCTAACAACAAGCAAGGGATGAAGAAAACAATGCGCATAAATTTCTTTCTGCTCATGATTCTGAGCATGTTGTTAGTAGCTGCTTCATTGCATGTGGCTATAACATCTCCATGATGGACCATAGCCTAGAAATGTAAACTAAAACATACTTCTTCTCCTGTAAGTTGCTTTTAACCATGATATATTGTTAGAATAGAAAAGAAATATGATTGCCCAGGCCTGCTTCTGTAAGAAATAAGAACAATGATGATATAAAAACAATAATTAAGTGAATGTATCTTAAACCAGATTAAATGACAACTGAGATTTTCTTTTATTAATTTTTATATTAATTACAGTTTATTCATTTTGTACCCCAGCTGTAGACCCCTCCCTCATTCCCTACCATTCCCACCTTCCCTCCATCATCTCCACCCATTCTCTTCTCCAAATCCACCCAAAGGGGAGGTCCTCTGACTCTAGCCTATCAGGTCTCATCAGACTTCATCGTCTTCCTCTGTTGCCTGGTAAAGCTTCCCCACACACAGGGGGAGGTGATCAAAGAGCCAGCCACTGATTTCATGTCAGAGACAGTCTCTGATCACCTTAATAGGGAACCCACTTGGATACTGAGCTGCCATGAGCTACATCTGTGCAGGGGTTCTAGGTTATATCCATAAATGGTCCTTTGTTGTAGTATCAGTCTCAGAGAAGACCCCTGTGCCCAGATTTTTTGGTTCTGTTTCCCTTTGTAGAGCTCCAGTCCTGTCCAGGTCTTTCTATCTCCCCATTCTTTCATAAGATTCACTGCACTCTGCCCAAAGTTTGGTTATGAGCCTCAGCATCTGCTTTGATAAACACTGCTGGGTAGAGTCTTTTAGAGGCCCTCTGTGGTAGGCTCCTGTACTGTTACTTGTTTTCTCTTATTTCCAATGCCCATCCCATTTGTCTTTCTAAGTGAGTATTGATCATCTTACCCTGGTTCTTCTTTCTTGTTTATCTTCTTTAGGTGTATAGATTTCATTATGTTTATCATATCTTATAGGTTTCTATAAGTGAGTATATACCATATGTGTCTTTCTCCTTCTAGGATACTTCACTCAGAATGCTCTTTTCTAGATCCTACCATTTGCTTGCAAATTTCATGATTTCCTCGTTTTTGATTGCTGAGTAGCAGCTTTATTTGTAATAGCCAGAATCTGGAAACAACCCAGATGTCCATCAACGGAGGACTGGATACAGAAATAGTGGTATTTTTACCATTTATTGGTGGTTGATCCTAGAACTTGAGCTGTTGGTGTTCTGTTCAGGAAGTGTGCCAATGAGTTCTAGGCTCTTCTTCACTTTTTCGTCTAACCGATTTACTGTGTCTAGTTTGATGTTGAGATCTTTGATCTGTTTGGACTTTAGTTTTTTGCAGGGTGATAAATATGGGTCTATTTTCACTTTTCTACATGTAGACATCCAGTTAGATCAGCACCATTTGTTAAAGATGCTGTCTTTTTCCCATTGTATAGTTTTAGCTTCTTTGTCAAATATCAGGTATCAGTAGGTGTATGGGTTTATTCTGGGTCTTCTATTTGATTCCATTGATCCAACATTCTGTTTCTATGCCAGTACCATGCAGTTTTTATTGCTTCGTAGCACAGCTTGAGATCAGGAATGGAGATGCCTACAGACGATATGTTGTTGTACAGGATCGTTTTGTCAATTTTGGATTTTTTGTTTTTCCATATGAAGTTGAGAATTGTTTTTTTAAGTCTGTAAATATTTCTATTGGTATTTTCATGGGAATTACATTGAATCTGTAGATTGCTTTTGTCAGGAAGGTCATTTTTACTATGTTAATGCTTCTGATCCATGAGCATCTTTCCATCTTCTTTCCATCTTCTGATGTCTTCTTCATTTTCTTTCTTCAGAGACTTGAAGTTTTTTTCAAGCAGGTCTTTCACTTGCTTGGTTAGAGTCACCCCAAGGTACTTTATGTCATTTGTGGCAATTGTGAAGGTGTTGTTTGCCTAATTTCTTTCTCAGCTCTTCTTCTTTGGTATACAGTAGGGCTACTGATTTTTTGAGTTAAGTTTGTATCCAGCCACTTTGCTGATGGTGTTTATCAGCTGAAGGAGTTCTCTGGTTGAATTTTTGGGGTCACTCATGTATACTATTATATCATTTGCAAATGGTAATGCTTTGACTTCTTCCTCTCTGATTTGCATCTCCTTGAACTCCTTTAGTTGTCTTATTTTTCTAACTAGGACTTCAAGTACTATGTTAAAGAGATACGGAGAGAGTTGGCAGCCTTTTCTTGTCCCTGATTTCAGTGGGATTGATTTAAGTTTCTCTCTGTTTAGTTTGATGTTGGCTATAGGCTTGCTGTATATTGTCTTTACTATGTTTAGGTATGTGCCTTGTATCCCTGATCTCTCCAATACATTAAACATAAATGGATGTTAGATTTTGTCAAATGCTTTTTCAGCGTCTAAAGAGATTATCTTGTGTTTTTTTTTTTCTTTCAGTTTGTTAATATGGTGGAGCACATTGATGGATTTCTGTATATTGAACCACTCCTGCATACCTGGGATGAAGCCTACTTGGTCATAGTGGATAATATCTTCGATGTGTTCCTGTATTTGGTTTGCAAGTATTTTGTTGAATATTTTTGCATCAATGTTCATAAGGAAGATTGGCCTGAAATTCTCTTTCTTTGTTGGGTCTTTGTGAGGTTAAGGTACCAAAGTTAATGTGGTTTCATAGAATGTGTTTGGTAATGTTCCTTCTGTTTCTATTTTGTGAACTAGTTTGGAAAGAATTGGAGTTAGCTCTTCTTTGAAGGTCTGGTAGAATTCTGCATGGAAACCATCTAGCCCTGGGCTTTTTTGTAAAGGAGACTTTTGATTATTGCCTCTATTTCCTTGGGGGATATAAGGCTATTTAATCTATTTACCTGATCCTGATTTAAATTTGGTAAATGGAACCTATCAAGAAAATTGTCCATTTTATTTAGATTTTCCAATTTTATGGCATATAATCTTTTGTAGTAAGACCTAATGAGTGGATTCCTCAGTGTCTGTTGTTATGTCTCTCTTTTCTTTTCTGATTTTACTGATTTAGATAGTTTCTCTCTGCCTTTTAGCTAGTTTTGCTAAGTGTTTGTCTATTTTGTAGATTTTCTGAAAAAAAAAAAAAACAGTTCTTGATTTCATTGATTCTTCAAATTGTTTTTATTTATTTCTAATGTATTGATATCAGCCCTGAGTTTGATTATTTCCAGCTGTCTGCTCCTCTTGGGTGTGTCTGAGTCTTCCCCTGCTCCCCCCCCCCCCGGCCTTTCAGTTGAGCCATTAAGTTGCTTATATGAGATGTTTCAAAATTCTACTTGAAGGCACTAAGTTCTATGAATTTCCTTCTTAGCACTGCTTTCATTGTCTCCCTTAATTTGGATATATTGTGCCTTCATTGTCTTTGAATTCTAGGAAATGTTATTTTCTTTCTTTCTTTCTCTCTCTCTCTCTTTCTTTCTTTCTTTCTCTCTCTCTCTTTCTTTCTCTCTTTCTTTTTCTCTTTCTCTCTTTCTTTCTCTCTCTGTTTCTTTTTCTGTTTCTCTCTCTTTCTTTCTTTCTCTCTCTTTCTTTCTTTCTCTCTCTTTCTTTCTCTCTTTCTTTCTCTCTTTCTTTCTTTCTTTCTCTCTTTTCTTTCTTTCTTTCTCTCTCTTTTTTCTTTCTTTCCTTCTCTCTCTTTCTTTCTCTTTCTCTCTCTTTCTTTCTTTCTTTCTCTCTTTCTTTCTTTCTCTCTTTCTTTCTTTCTCTCTCTCTTTCTTTCTCACTCTCTTTCTCTCTTTTTTCCCTTCCTTCCTTCCTTCCTTCCTTCCTCCTTTCCTTTCCTTTCCTTTCCTTTCCTTTCCTTTCCTTTCCTTTCCTTTCCTTTCCTTTCCTTTCCTTTCCTTTCCTTTCCTTTCCTTTCCTTTCCTTTCGTTGTGAAGTGAGTTCTTCATTTTCCGTGTGTGTAGGTTTTTTGCTATTTCTATTGTTGTTGAGGTCCAGATATAGTCCATGGTGTTCAGATATAATACAGGGGATTATTTCAGTCTTCTTGAATCTGTTGAAGCTTTCTTTTTGACCAACTATATGGTCTATTTTGGAGAAGGTTCCATGAGGTACTGAAAAGAAGGTACGCCCTTGAGTTTGGGTGAAAAGTTCTGTAAATATCTATTAGGTCCATTTGATTTAGGACCTCTGTAAGTGCCATTATTTCCCTATTTAGTTTCTGTCTGGATGATCTCTCTCTTGGTGACAGTGGAGTGTTGAAGTCTCCCAGTATTAAGGTGTTGGGATTGATGTATGATTTAAGCTTTCAAAATGTTTAATTTACAAATGTAGGTGCTCTTTTATTTGGGGCATAGATGTTCAGAATTGTGATGTCCTCCTGGTGAATTTTTCCTTTGATGAGAATGATGTGTTCCTCTTTATCATTTTTTGATTAATTTTGGTTGAAAATCTAATCTATATTTTAGATATTAGGATGGCTACCCCAGCTTGTTTTCTGGATCCATTTGCTTGATAAACACTTTTCTTGGCTTTTACCCTGAGGTAGTGTTTAACTTTGTTGCAGAGGTTTGTTTCTTTGATGCTGCAGAATGTTGGATCCTGTTTCTACAACCATTCTCTTAGTCTGTGTCTTTATTGCAGAGTTGAGTCCATTTTTGTTGATAGATAATAGTGACCAATGAATGTTAGGTCCTTTTAATGTGGAGTTAGTGATCTTAATGTGTTTCAGTGCTTGTTTTCTTTTAATTTTTGTTTTGAAGTTATCTTTATCTTGTTTTTTCTTGGGTATAGTTGTTTTTGTTGTATTGGAGTTTTCCTCTAGTATCTTCTGTAGGGCTGGGTTGCTGTGTAGATATTGTTTATGTTTAGTTTTGTCATGGAATATTTTTGTTTTCTCCATTTCTGGTGATCGAAAGGTTTGCTGGATATAGTAGTGTGGGTTGGCATCTGTGGTCTTTTCGAGTCTGTATGACACCTGCCAAGGCTTTTATAGTTTCTCTTGAGGTGTCTGGTGTGATTCTGATAGGTCTATCTTTATATGTTACTTGGCCTTTTCCCCTTGCTGCTTTTAATATTTTTTCTTTATTTTGTAGATTTAGGGTTTTGACTATTATGTGATTCTGGTCTATTCTATTTGTTGTTCTGTATGCCTTTGTTGTTCTGTATGTTTATGAACTTCTCTTTCTTCAAGTTGGGAAAAATTTCTTCTATGATTTTCTTGAAACTATTTTCTGGACCTTGGAGCCTGGAATCTTATTTTTCTTCTAGTCCTATTATTCTTACATTTCATCTTTTCCTGGCATCCTTGATTTCTTGGATATTTTGTATTTGGAACTTTTCTGATTTTACTTTTTCTGAGATGTGTATCAATTTCTGCAAGTGTATCTTCAGCACCAGAGATTATCTCTTCTATCTCTTGGATTCTGTTGGTGATACTTACCTTTGTGGTTCCTGATCTTTTCTCCATGTTCTCCAGCTCCAGGGATTTCTCTGTTTGTTTGTTTTTGTTTTTTTTTTTTTTTTTTTTTTTTTTTTTTTTTTTTTTTTTTTTTTTTGCCTGGGCTTCACTGGTGGACCCACAGAAGAGGTACTTCAATGTTGAGAACACTATCCCAAGAATCCCTATGCTGCCCACATTAGATGTGTAGGTGGGAGGGATCTAGTGTCTGGTGCTAGTGTAGAGGTACCCTGGTGGGCTGGAGGGATAGCTCAGCCATTAAAGGCTAGGCTCACAACCATAAATATAAGAGGGGCTCTGGATCTGGGGCTCTGCATGTATTCATACTCACTCAATATCAGGCCTAATTGGAAAGCACAGGGGTGCCCTTGTTCTTTATTCTCAGATTTGGGCCCACAGGGATAAATGAGAGTGTAGGAGATCCATCAGCTCAGTGGTGTCCCTTTTGTCCATTGGGCAGGGAGACCCTTACTTGGAGTGGCCACTACTATTGTCTCAGTCATGGAGCATGGAGGCTCCTGTTAGGGCTAGCTACCCCCTGCTGCCACCACTGAAGACCTGGGAGGCTGTTACAGCTGCCTGCTGAGAGGCCCTGGGAGCCCTGTATAGCTGCCTGCTGAGAGGCCCTGGGAACCCTGTACAGCTGCCTGGAGAACTGGGAGGCTGGTTCGGGACCCAACGGGAGACCTACATAGCCTCCCTGAGAAACCTGTACAGCTGCCTGTGGACCTGGGAAGCCTGTACAGCCACCTGTTGCTGCCTGCCTCTGCTGTCTCAAATACTGAGCAGTGGGCACTGCGTGCTGTCTTTGCCAAGGAGGGAAGATGGAGCCTGGTCAAGGGGAAGTGCAGGGATTGAATATTTGCCACTCTCAGTCCCCAGAGATGTCCACAAGTGACCTGGATGCAAAAGGTCTCAGCTCATAGGTTCTCCCCTCTAACCAAGGAAGCCTCAATGTCAAGCTTCAGCTGTCCCTCCACTCAACAATTTTGGAGTTTTGGATCCTGTGCCCCTCAGATATGGTACATGCTGGTCACCTCCGTCTTGGATCCTGACATTCCTTTTTTTACATATACTCACTGGAGTCATGAACTCTAATTACTTCTGAATATTAAACCCCAATCACCTTGAGTTGGCTATTCTTAGTTGTCAACATGACTAAATCTGGAATGAAAACCAAAAAAAGGGCATAACTATGAGGGATTTTTCTTTAATTTGAAATAAGAAGATTTACTTTTAATCTAGATCTTTGAGAACAAAAATATGCCATTAATCCAGATTGTTCAAACTGGGAAAAGACATTCCTTTAATCTGGATCTTGAGTCAGGAAGGTTCGCCTTTTACCTGGGCCACACCTTCTTCTGTAAGGCTATATAAGGACATGGTAAAAGGAAGCTTTTGCTCTTTGCCATTTTGTTTGTCTGATAAACCTATTCCTTCTCTGGCATTAATTAGTACCTCCATCTTCAGGATTCCAGCATATTCTGAAAACCAGCTGAGACATCCAACTTAATAAACTGAACAATTATTGGATTCTTGGATTTCTCATTCACAACCAGCTATTGTTTAGTTAGCTGGACAGTAGCCTATAAATTGTTCTAATAAATCCCCTTTCTAAATATAGAGTTTCATTCTATAAAATCTGCTATTCTAGAGAAACTTGACTAATAAAGACCTAAAGAATTTGCATTACCAGCCTGGTGCATGTCTGTAATTTCAGGGCTCAAAGAGGTAGAGGCAGGTGAATCTCTGTGAGTTTGAGGCCAGCTTGGTCTACAAAGCAAGTCTAGGATAGCCAAGGCTATACAGAGCAACCTTGTCTTGAAGAAAACAAAAACCAAAACAAATCCCATCACCTTCCTAGATAATTTATCATTTAAGATTTGAATATTTTTCAACTAAGGAAATTTATCATTCACATTGGGAATATGTGTATTTAAGACTGTACATCTGACATAGGGCTAATAAATGGGACCCTGTAAAAATGAAAAGCTTGTATAAAGGAAATCATCAATAGTACAAAATGGCATCCCACAGAATGAAAAAAGATCTTCACCAACTATGTCTGACAGAGGGTTCTTGTGGAAACTGAAGCACCAGCCAAGGACCATGCATGGTCTTTTCCTAGGCTCTCTATACATATATGTCCAACTGGTAGCCAGGTTTTCATGTGGGTTTCCTGATAAGGGTAGTGAAGCCTATCTCTGACCTGTACTATGTTGCCTTCTTTTTGATCTTTCTCCTGGCAGGGCTGCACTGCCAGGCCACTGAAGGAAAGGATATGCTCAGTCCTGAAACAACTTAATGTGCTGTGGTAAATTGATGAGGGACTCACCTTTTCTGAGGAGTGGGAAGGGATTATAGAATGAAGAGGGAGGAAAGGTGAGACCAAGAGGAGAGAAAGAAAGGGGCTATAATGAGAATGTAAAGCGAATTAATCAATGATAAAAAAAAACATACTAAAGAAAATAGACATTAAGAAACCATATATCTTGAGCATCTTTTGGATATATGCCTAGGAGTAGTATAGCTGGATCTTGAGGAAGCACTATTCATAATTGTCTGAGACAGCACCAGATTGATTTCCAAAGTGGTTGTACAAGTTTACATTCCCACCAGCAATGGAGGAGGGTTTCCTTTTCTCCACATCCTCTCCGGCATGTGTTGTCACTTGAGTTATTCATCTTAGCCATTCTGATGGGTGTAAGGTGATATCTCAGGGTCATTTTAATTTGTATTTCCCTGATGACTAAGGACATTGAATATTTCCTTAAGTGTTTCTCTGCCATTCGATATTCCTCTATTGAGAATTCTCTGTTTACCTTTGTACCTCATTTTTTAATTGGATTACTTGATTTGTTGCTGTTTAACTTTGTGAGTTCTTTAAATATTCTGGATATTAGCCCTCTTTCAGATATAGGGTTGATGAAGATCCTTTCCCAATCTGTAGGCAGTTGTTTTGTTTTGATGACAGTGTCCTTTACTTTACAGAAGCTTTTCAGTTTCATGAGGTCCCATTTATTGATTGTTGCTCTTAGAGCCTGTGCTGTATACAACAAGGACATCTGCTCAACCATGTTTGTAGCAGCCTTATTTGTAATAGCCAGAAGCTGGAAACAGCCCAGATGCTCCTCAGTTGAGGAATGGATACAGAAATTCTGGTACATTTATACAATGGAATATTACTCAGCAATAAAAAAACATGGAAATCATGAAATTTGCAGGTAAATGGTGGGAACTGGAAAAGATCATCCTAAGTGAGGTATCCTAGAAACAGAAAGACACACAGGGTATATACTCACTCATAAGTGGATATTAAATATATAACCTAGGATAAACATACTAAAACCTATACACCTAAGGAAACTAATCAAGAAGGAAGACTCTGGCTAAGATTTTCAATCCCCATTCAGAAAGGCAAAGAGGATGTATATTGGAGGAGGGAGAAAACAGAGACCAGGACAGGAGCCTACCACAAAGGGCCTCTGAAAGGCTCTACCCTGCAGGGTATTGAGGCAGATGCTGAAACTCATAGCCAATGGGCAGAGTGCAGGAAATCTTATGAAAGAAGTCGGAGACAGTAAGACCTAGAGAGAACAGGAGCTCCACAAGGACAGCAACAGATCCAAATCTCTGGGTACAGGGGTCTTTTCTGAAAATGATACTCCAACCAAGGACCACTCATGGAGATGGCATGGAACCCTTTCACAGATGTAATCCATGGAAGTTCAGTATCCAAGTAACCTCCATAGTAATGGAGACAGGGACTGTCTCTGACAGGAACTGATTGGCCTACTCTTTGATCACCTCCCCCTGAAGGGAGAGCAGCCTTACCAGGCCACAGAGGAGGACAATGCAGCCACTCCTGATACGACTTGATAGGCTAGGATCAGAAGGAAGAGGAGGAGAACCTTACTTATCAGTGGACTGGGAGAGGGACACAGGTAGGATAGTGAGAGGGTAGGATTGGGAGGGAAGGAGGGAAGTACAGGGGGAAACAAAGTGAATAATCTGTAATTAATAAATATAATTGAAAAAAAGAAACTATGTATCTGATTCAAAAATGAATTATAGATTTAAACAGAGAATTTGCAACAGAGTAACCTCAAATGACTGAAAAGCACTTAAAGAAATGTTCAACATGCTTAAAAATCAGAGAAATGCAAAGCAAACCTTTCTGCGAGTCCATCTTACACCTGTCAGGATAGCTAAAATCAAAATTGCAAGTGGTAGATCATCCTGGCAAGAATGTGGAACAAGGAGAACATTCTACATTGTTGGTGAGAGTGGAAACTTGAAGAGCCACTTCAGAAATCAATATGGCAGTTTCTCTTTAAATTGGAAATCAATATACTTCAAGACCCAGCTATGCCCCTCCTGGACATATACTAAAAGGATGTTCCATCCTACCAAAAAGACACTTGTGCAATTATGTTCATAGCAGCTTTATTTTTAATAGCTACTGGAAACAACCTAGAAGTCCCTCAACCAAAGAATGGAAAAAGAAATATGGCACATTTACACAATGGAGTACTGCTCAACTGTTAAAAACAAAACAACCAAAAAAGTCCTGAAAGTTGCAAGCAAACGAGAGGAACTAGAAAAAAAAGTCATCCTGAATGAATTAACCCAGATCCAGAAAGAAAAAATAATCACTTATAGATATTAGCTATAGCATAAAAATCATGCTACAACCCATAGACCCAGAGAGGCTAAGTATCAAGAAGGGCTCAAGGGGAAATCTCATGGATCTCTCTGGGAAGTGGAAATAGAATAGATTTTGTGGGTGGACCAGAGCTAGGAAGGAGCTGGTGTGGTGGAGTGAAAGAGAGAGAGAGAGAACTGGTTTGAGAGAGATACAGTACTGGTTTGGGGCACAGTGGTATCTATGGGATGAGCTAGAAACCTTGAACAATGGAAACTTCCAGGAATCTATGAGGGAGACGCTAGCTATGACTCCTAGCAACGGACAATATAGAGCATGAACTGGCCATCTTATGTAATCAGGCAAGGCTTCCAGTGGAGGAATTAAGACATCAACCCTGTCACAAAACCTTGGACCTACAATTTGTACTGCCTACAAGATGTGCTGGTGTAAAGATGATGCAGATATTTTGAGAGTGGCCAAGCAATGACTAGTCCATCTTGAGACTCATGAGAGGGAGCCCATACATAACACTACAAGAAGTGCCAGGAACCAGAGACCTAGGATAGAACCAAACAGGACTGGGGAAAAAAAAATAAAAACCAAAACTAACACACCAGAAAGCAACAAAACAAATACTCAATGAAATGATTCCTAATGATTCTCTACTGTATGTGTAGACAGAAGCCTAGCATAATTATCAATAGAGAGGCCTCATCCAGCAAATGATGGAAACAGACACAGAGATCCACAGCCAAACATTAGGCAGAGCTCAGAGAACTCTGTGGAAGAGGAGGAGGTATTGTAGGAGCCAGAGGGGTCAAGGATGATAAAAGAAAACAGCCCACAGAATCTACTCACCAAGGCTCATAAGGGCTCAGAGATACTGAACCAAAAATCAGAGAGCCTATAAAAGTTTGATTTAGGTTCTCTGCATATGTATTATGTAGGATGTAGGCATATAGTAATTGTGTAATTCAAATGATGATTTCTGTACCCCCCATATCTGGGTGCAATACTTGTTCTGAGAATCTCTTGTCTCAATGTTATGTAAACACTGTTCCCAAGTGTCCTCTGATATTCCAATAGAGCAGCTTGCAGCCAGCTGATGAACAGAGGAGAGAATAGGGCTGAACTGCTTGCCAGACAGGAAGAGTTAGAGGAAGAAGTAGGGGGATTGAGCCAAGAGAGAGATCTGAGAGACATCAAAAGAGGAGCTGGAGTGGGAGAGCTACAAAGTGCAAGTATCTCTGCCATGTATGCTGGGAAGAAACCAAATTAGCTTTGAGGATTGTGAGGTGAAAATTGTTAATATAATATGAAAGATTCTCAATTATTTGTGTAATAGCTGTGTTAAGAAAGAAACTGAGAAACAAACAGTTTTATAAAAATAACTTTAACATTTTGGTGCACCACCTGTAGGATTTGACTTCTTTAAACCTACTTTATTTGGTGTTCCTCTCCACTCCAATACCTTCCAACACCCCAACACCAGGTAGGAGAGAAAGAAGGTGAGTGGGGGGGGGGGATTGTAATTGTCTTTAGTTACTTCCATCTGCTTAGGGTCATTCGATTCCTAAAGGACTCTACCTCCTTTCCAACACACTGTCTTTAAATAGGAGAGAAAGAAGATTAATAGGGATGGGGGAGGATGGGGGATGTGGACCTCTTTAGATGTAGTTCCTTGGGGCTATTCCACTCTTTGTCATCAGGATACCAGCAGTCCAGTCAAACAGTAAACAGCTAACAAGAGCCAAGAGCAAACAGCAAAACAGCAAACAGCAGCAACAGCCCTCTGCTGCAGAAGGGTCAGAACCAGCAGCAGGAGCTCCAGAGCCAAGGGCAGCAACAGCCACAGCAATCTCAAAGCACTCTCTGAAATATTGTTCTCTAATAAAGTCTCCAAGCAAAGCAAAGTGATGGAAAGTGAAGCGAAGCTATGCAAAGCCATACAAAGTGGAGCAAAGTGTTCTTTCTCTGTTTGTGGGCTCTATTCATACCTCTCAGATTCCACACCAGGGTGTTTGTCAGCTCGCAGAACACACATCTCCTGCACCAGGCAGTTTCCTGTTGAAAGATCATGCACCTCTCATGAAGCTGTTTATTAGCTGAAAATGATCTCATGCCTATCAGGAGGCTGCTACCAGCTACGGACAAAGCATTCCTGCATCCCACACTTGAAACTATAAAAAAAAAAAAAAAAAAAAAACATATCCACAAAACACAACCAAAACTTTATTACAGTTTATCTTGGTGTGCTTATGGAACTCGTAAAAGTGGAGGTAGAGGCTATCTCTGACTCTTTTGCTTACTTTTAGGCCCTTTTTTCCTCCTACTGGGGTGCCTTTTCTAGCCTTAATATGAGTGGATGTGCCTAGTGTTATTGTAATGTGATATGTCATTTTTAGTTAATATCCCTGGGAGACTTGCCTTTTCTGAATAAAATGGAGGAGTGAATCTGGGGGAGAAGGGAAATGGAGAGAGACTGGAAAGAGAGGAGGGAGAGGAAGAAAAATAAACTGAAGGATGTGAGTGTTCTGCCTGGTCCACGAACCCCAAAAGACCAGGAATAAATAGACTTCACTGTAAATACATGAGGTTTTTTTTGTTGTTGTTGTTTGTTTTTTAATTGTATACAAGTTCGAACACGGGACGCAAACCTTCTTGGAAAGAGAAGAGGAATGCGGCCCCGAGGTCTAGGGGTACAGAGTTTTTAAGGGGAAAAAAATGTAAGCAGTGATGTACATGCTTTGGCATTACATGATTGGATTAAGGAAACTGAATTTTGAAATGATTGGTCCACTTTAGGCGCCAAGACTACAAACAGTTCTGACCTGACTGGTTTCCTAGCAACTGTATAATTAGAGGGCAGGGAAAGAATGCAGTAAGACAAGTTCTCCTCAGGGCATTACTGGACATGTCTGCACCCAGGTAGCCTTGATCAGGCCTTAATCTTTAATAATAGCCACTCATTTTAAATGTTTTGGTCCCTCAATGAGAACAATGAAGAGAGGTAGAACTATGCCGGAGCCCACCAGCAGAGTCAAACGGTTCTTGGGACGGGAGTGAGGATTAAAATTAATAAACTAACACACAACACATGGGATCTTTCCGATAGTCTCTAGTGGAGACTGGACTTGACCAGCAACCTGGCTTTGTTTCAGACTGCTTTTAAGCCAGAGTAAAAACAGCTCAGCACAATGGGTTAAATTTACAAGGAGGTGAAACAACAGGTGTGATTTTGACAAGCTATCCCACCTGCTGTCACAAACAAAAGGAGATGGACTTGAAAATTCTCGCCTGACTTCAATGAAAGCCTGGTAAGACCAGTCTTTCCACTGAGATTTTAAATATCAAAGCAGCTGCTAGAACATCACATCAGCTTCCAACAGAACTGGAGAGTCAAGAGCAGTGAGAAACAGCTGATGTGAGTAGCCAGAAATAGCAGCTGGGACCATTATGGGGTTCTGGCTTGTATTGAGAGAGCCATGCCTGTGTCCATAGCCCTGAAGTCGCAGTGGTCTCTTAGCACCAAAGACCAGGCAGATGTCCCTCATCTGGGCTGCTACCCTGAGGCAGGTTGATGTTTGTGGGCTGTACAGAACTGGACCCACCCCTCACCTGGGCATTATCTGAGAGCTCAATCTAGGTGTGTGAAAGCAGGAGAGTGGATCTATATCTAGCCATCTAGAGTATTCAGGCAAGTGCCTCAAATTGTGGGAGTTGTGGGTGAACCAGCTCAGAGGGTATGAGTGTGGAAGAGCTGGATCTGTGAGTTGTCTCCTGCACAGTGTTATGCACAAGGTAGAGATACCTCCTCTCACCTTTGTTCTTCACTGCTTGCAGCAGGTGGGAGAACTAGCCCTGAGGTCATGAGAGTAGTCATGGCTCTTCCCCTCACTAGCTGCATCACTCAGGAGGCCAGGCCCTGAACCTCACCTGAGCAGCACATTAAAACTGGTCCAGATAGTAGGAGTCGGGAGGAGATTATGGGTGGTAGGTGCCGGTGAGCAAGACCAAGGGTGTAAGTTTGGGAGATATGGCTTGCCTCTTGTCTGTAGTGAGGTGGCATGGACAAATAAGAGATACCCTCCTCCCTCCCTCATGCCTCACCACCTATGGCAGGAAGGAAAACTGGCATCATGGTCATGAGGGTGGGAAAACTGGCTCTGTCCCTCACTGGCTGCAACACTCAGGAGAACAGGTCCTGGAGGTTGTGGGGGTTGCTGGTGAGTGGGCCCTGAGGGCATGAGAGCAAGTGAGTCACTGGGTTGACCAGCTCAAATACCTTTTAGGGCCAGATCTAATTGTCTATCCCAAAATCAACCACACCAGTTAACTTCTGGAGTGCACAAAGGTGCCAGTCCTATAGATCCAAAACTACAGGATCTCCATGACACAGGTAGCAACAGGATATCTGAGAGGAGCCCCAGTGAGGATCCTGTACTGATAGAGTAACAGAAGCCAGAGGACTCATACCAGACCAAGGAATCATCACAGTGAACCTTTAAAAACAAAGATGTGTAGACAAAAGGGTATAGTGTGAGACAGGCTGTGACACACTATAGCTTCCACAATGATTTTTTTCCCCTCTGTTCAGGGGAGGTTGAGTTAGAGAACAAATAAATACAAGGGCAGGGGGAGATGAGTAGGATTGGTATGTATGATGTGAAATTTATAAAGAGCTAATAAAAAAGTTAAAAATAACTTCAAAAAATGAAAATAAAACATAAAGGACCCACCAACACTTTCTTGTGAGCTTGTAAGTATGACTTCATATTTTAATTAGCTATTTAGTGTACTTTTTTTGGTCAATTTGTTCATGATATTAAGATGATTGCATAATATTTTATAATAATGTTGCCATTTGTTTTTCTGTGTCATTTAGGTCACATCCCAGTATTCAAGGAAAAGAAAGTTATAATTAATTGTTGGTTGCTAAGATAAATGATCAATATAATAAATAACTATGGAAATATAAATTTAAAGATTATATATATGGCATTTTACAAATATCAGACTGGCAAGAATGGAAACTTCTACTTACTGTTAATATGGCTGAAAATGTGGAGAAACATTTACTGGCAGTTGAAGCATACACCTTCAAAAATGTATATATTATATGAGAACTATCTATATACCTGAAGATACATGTTGCCTACTATGTAGCTATTATTTTCTGAGATACATTATAATTCATGTATATACTTAGAAACTTGTATGAAAATGTATTTAAGTAATTCTTAACTTGGTATTTTGGATGTGTGTGAGTTATTTGTATTTGCCAAAGACAATGCTACTTGAATATGAGAAGAAACATGGAGGCTAAATTCCAAGAAGGCACCTGAAACTCTGCACAGAAAATACTCTTTTGCCTTTCAGCTTATTTTCATTCAAATGTCTCCTTGGATACTTGAGTAACATCTTATTTCAAAGTATTACTTTCAAAAATTCATTGTTCTGCATAGTTTAGATAAGATGGGTTTTCTTTTGTTTAGAAATTGACCTGGTGTTGTTTACTATTGTGAAGGTTTCACTAACAAAGCAGGTCAGGGGATTAGAATCATCCATCTTCCTGTATCGCTGCATATTTATAATGCGTGTATAATTTAAATTCACGTTCCTGTGCCAGTGTGTATTTATAACACAGGCAGTGCTTGTCTACAACATCATGCTGCTTTCAAGGTGACTCTCTGTATAGGAGCCACTGTCTCTCTGCTTCATTATGGTTCCAAGTCAAGTTGTGCCTGCTTGTTTGCACATTAAAATGCATGCTGTTTATCTAAATTAATTTTACTTCCATTTAACTTTTATATAGCTCTTTATTATTTTACACACAAGTGTATGGGTTTATTAAATTATCTGTGGATATTACCAACAGAGTAAATGGTGTGAGACAAAACAGTTGCTAGAAATAAGGAGCACTGCATTTACTGAATTGAGAACTGGTGAGAGATTTTTGCACAAATACACAAGGAATAACAACCATGAATATTCATTTTAGTGAGACTAAATCTTGGCATTATTATAAAATATTTTAACATCAAAATAGGTGGTATTTGATTTTTTGGCATAAAAAATACATGGACCTATTGAAAGAATGACTATAAAGTACAAACTATATGTGACTCTAAACTACATATGTATATATATTCACATGTACTGAAAATTGCTTTTAATAATGTTACAGTGTGATACTTATCACAAAGTTTTCTATCCATACAGCTTTATCATATATTGTTTATAGAATCACACAAATATGACATAGTATAAAGTCTGGAATAAAGGCATTCATTATGCCCTACTATTTTTTTTTCTTTTGATGAAGTTGCAAAGGAGTGTCTTGGAAAAACTATACAGTAGGTCAAAATATGAGAAACATTTTACTTCTTTGATAATTAATGGTATAGAAATGTAATATAATTGTTTCAGATTCATACTGAAAGAAATAAATGAATTTTTATTCTAGTAATAAATAATTCAATAGTGATACATCAAAATAGTATGGTATGTTTTACCAGTATTTGGTTCATTTTTTTCTTTCTTTTATTAAATTTTTATTTTTTATATTAATTACCATTTATTCAATTTGTATCCCAGCTGTAGTTCCCCTCCTTCATTCCCTCCCAATCTAACCCTCTCCCTCATCTCCTTCCACTTCCCTCCTAAAGTCCATTGATAGGGGACATCCTCCTCCCCTTCCATCCAACCCTAGCTTATCAGATCTCATCAGGACTGGCTGCATTGTCCTCCTCTTTGGCTTGGCAAGGCTGCTGCTGGGGGTGGGGGTGGTTAAAGAGCCTGCCACTGAGCACGTGTCAGAGGCAGTTCCTGTTTCCCTTACTAGGAAACCCACTTGGATACTGAGCTGCCATGGACTACATCTGATCTGGGGTTCTAGGTTATATCCATGAATGGTCCTTAGTTGGAGTATCAGTCTCAGAAAAGATCCCTGTGCTCAGATATTTTTAATCTGTTGCTCTACTTGTGAAGCTCTTGTCCTCTTCAGATTCAACTATCTCCCTCTTCTTTCATAGGATTCCCTGAACTCTGCCCAAAGTTTGGTTATGAGCCTTAGCATCTGCTTTGATACACTGCTGGGTAGAGTCTTTCTGAGGCCCTCTGTAATAGGCTCCTTTCCTGTTTCCTGTTTTCTCCTTCTTCCAATGTCCATCCAGTTTACTTTTCTGAGTGAGGAATGATCATTTTACCCAGGGTCCTCCTTCTTGCTTAGCTTCTTTATGTGTACAGATTTTAGTTTATCTAGTATCCACTTATAAGTGAGTATTTGCCATGTATGTCTTTCTGCTTCTGGGATACCTCACTCAGGATTATCTTTTCTAGATCCCACCATTTGACTGCAAATTTCATAATGGTGTTTAGTCCTTACTACAGCTTTCCTACATACAGATCCCTGTGAGTTTCTGATGATTGTGTGGTTAGTTACCTGAGATCTGTCTTTTTCATGGCAGTATGAAGAATGATACAAGGATTAAATTTTATATTTGAAGAAATAATTGTTCTGTTCATATTCTGTCTTCCACAGGAGTGTACAAAATACAAGTAAGCCTGTCATTAATGGAGTAAGGAGCAGGCCAGTTGGAGTAGCGATGGACTAGGTGAGGATATAGCAAACACTTTCAGCTGGAAGTTGGCTGACTCATATCTTTGTCTCCTTTCCTTTTGTCTTGTTGCCTTTTTTGTTTTTTTGTTCTTCAGTATTATGAAAAAAAAGACTTATTCTGGGAGAAACTTGACTCTTCTACTACCATATATATATATATATAATGTCAGCAACCCACCTGGCTTTAAGGGTGTTGGTAGACAGAGGCTTTTTCAGTCCTTTCTTCGATTTTGTATTTTACACATTTTTTTTTGTTAGGGATATCAATAAAAGGAAAAGTGTGGGTCATGTAAACTCCCTAGGATATCAGAAATTCTAAAGTGAAAGAGGCAGGAGAAGCTCAGGAAGAAGCTCAGGAGAAGCAGGGCATGGTAGGTGTTGATTAGAGGGTAATGTGTGGTTACATGTTTTCCCTGTTGCTTGTTTGGTAATCCCTACATAATTATTCATCGGATGTCCAAGATATGATTCTCATGATACGAAGAAGGCATTCAATTAAAAGATTAATAAGAGTCAAAAAGGAGATTTGAGAAAATTACAAAACAATTTACTCACATGCAGCTAATTAGCTTTAGTCACAAAATACTAATTTTTCTTCGACCTCATTGTTCATTTCTTTTTATTGGTACCCATGTTTCTATGTGTAATTTAGGAAATTCAAATCATTGTTTTCCTTGAATTCCTCATAGGATTTTTTTTTCCTTGATCAGGTAAGGGTGGCAAGGTTTTCCTTTGCTATGGGTTGAGAAATGGAAAAGGCATTACACTCTTACAAAATGTAAACGTCTGTGTTCTCCCCCTCTCTCTGTCTCCCCTCTCCCTCTTTCTCTCCTCTATCTCTCCCTCTCTCTCTCATCTTCTGTCTCTGTCTGTGTCTGCCTCTGACTCCATCTCTGTCTCTCTGTGTCTATCTCTGACTCTTTCTGTCTCTAACTCTCTGTCACTGTCTCTGACTATCTGTCTGCATCTCTCGCTGTCTCATTTGGATGCAGGGCCTCCTGAACGCAGTTCTCTGTCACTCAACTAATTTCTAGAGCCAAAATTTTTCCTCCTCCTCTTCCTCTGTCTTCATACTTATCTTTCTCCTCTTCCTTATTCCATCTTTCTTCTACTAGAATATAAAAGATGATAACAGACATTAGAACCTATGCAAATACTAATTTGTTTTTCTTATGAGTAGGAGACCCTGATTTATCAGAAAATTAGCTAAAATTTTTGGGGAGGGTAGACTGTGTTTGAGCTAGCAAAGACTGGAGTTTTGATCACCTTCCCAATTTCTTCGTTGAATTTTTCCAGTTTTTCCAATCTAATTTCTAAAAAAAAAATGATTGATTTATAAAAAAAAAAAACGTGTGTGGTACATTTACACAACTGAATACTACTCAATAATTAGAAACAAGGAAATCATGAATGGTGGGAACTAGAGAAGATCATCCTGAGTGAAGTGACCCAGAAGCAGAAAGCACATATGGTACATACTCAAGTATAAGTGGATGTTAGCCACATAATATAGGATAAACATGCTAAAATCTATAGTCCTAAAGAAGCTAAACAGCAAGGAGGACTCTAGGGAAGAAGCTGAAACCTCACCCAGAAGGGCAAACAGGACAGACATCGGAAGTAGGAAAATTCAAGGACAGGAGCTTTCCACAGGAGACCTCTGAAAGACTCTACCCAAGAGGGTATCGAAGGAGATACTTATACTCATAGCCAAACTTTGGGCATTGTGCAGGAAACCTTATGGAAAGAGAGGAAGAAAAAAAAATCCCCATAGGGGACAGTAACTCCACAAGAAGAACAACAGAGCAAAAAAAAACCTGGATTTGGGAGCGTGTGCAGAGACCGATACTCTAACCAAGGACAATGCATGGAGAGGACTTAGACCCCCTGCTCTAAGGAAGCTCTTAGGCTGCTCAGTTTCTAAATGGGTGTCCTAGTAAGGGGATCAGGTATTGTCTCTGAAATGAACTCAGTGGCCAGCTCTTTGATCACCTCCCTCTCCGGGATGCAGCCTTGTGGAGCCTCAGGGGAAGACAATGCAGCCAGCCCTGCTGAGACCTGATAGGCTAGAGAGAAATAGAAGGTGAGGAAGACCTCCCCTATCAGGGGACCAGGGAAGCAGCATGGGGGAGAAGAAGGAGACTGGGAGGGACTAGGAGAAGACGAGGAGGGGGGTACAGCTGGGATACAAAATGAATAAATTGAAATTTAATTAATTAATTAATAACGTATTAGGAATATGCACACAGTAACAGCAATTAAGGTTTTAAAAAAATTTTCCTTAATTTGAATTAGAGCAAGAGAAGTAAATGAGAAGGTTTGCAGAGAGGAGAAGGCAGGGATAAATCATGTAGTTATATTATAATTTCAAAAATAGAAAATCTTTTTATCTATATAATTTCTTTAGCATATTTTAGCATTACTTAAAAATACAGTGCTTTTGGTGAGTTGTGATTTTCATTTAATAGTTTTCTATAAATATTAATAACTGACTTGATTTCCTAAATTCTATGAACATCACTGCCTGATGGTAAATTGCATTGGCAGATACACTTAAATGTCTCATGCCATTAATTTAATATTTAAACCCAGGAAATGTCTGTTTTAAGCCAATGGCCTACGTTATGGTCAATAGAAGAACTGCGGAAGACACTAGGGTGTACCTTAAAATCAGCTCTTAATTTTCCATAGAATCATGATGCAGCCTAATTCTCCAGAGGCTTCCAAACACCAAATGATGTCATACTTCATCTGTTTCAACTCATTTTGTTCTGCCTGTTGCTGTAACAATTTGCATTCTTACAGTTCATTTAGAATAGCAAAGTCTTAAATAAATCTGTACGGAATAGGATGGTGATTAAACTGTCTCTATATTCCTGAGACACCACCTCCTTTGTTAATGAGCTGACCTTCAAAACCAGATTGTATCCATCCCAAGCATATTTCCTCCTTAAGAAATTGGTACTGATGCTGGCAGCACTCCATGTTGCCAGCAACACCCTCTGTGGTGAAGGAAGCGCTCTACTGACAGTGTTCTTGATAGTAGCTCTTCGTTCTTTGTGGCCATTAAGTATCTTCTGTGGGACTAGTGTGTTAGAGGAGCTGAAGTAGAAATAAATTAAGAATATTAAGTTAAATTTGGTCTTCACATATGACTGGTGGCTGTGTCTAGTCCTTTTGTCGCTCTATGTCACTAACAAGCACAGCAGATAGCTATCTTAAGCTAAAACATGTAATTCTGATTCTTACTGAAATCGTAAAATAACAAACAAAAAAATGAACCCTCGAAACACATCAGTAAATAATGGCAAAGATAATGATAGAGGGAAAAGGGAAGCCGAGGAGTCAACGAAAGATTCTGAATTTCAGAAAGCCTCATTTCTTTATACTGTGTATCAGTTTCCCCCCCTTAAAACATACTATTATGTAATAATGTGTCTCTCTGCCTCAGAATTTTTAGTAGTTTGGACTTCTGATACTTTTTAATGAACTTTTTTTTTTTTTACATTTTCCCACCCCAACTCCAAATGCTCTTTGAAATCAAAAGCAAGTAATTACAGCTTTGAGACCTGTGTCTCTTCTGGGATCAGGGCTGAATTCTGAAAACAGCATTAGGCAAAATTTCACCCACACTATATTAATGTATACCTCTGACTATAAATAATTATGAAATAGATTATTACCTAAATTTACGTTCTCTAAAACTAAGCTCTCCAAACAGTATTTAAGTTGTGAAGGTTTAATAATAATGTCCTGGTAGCTGGGGAATCTGATAGCAGCCAAAGACATAGCTTGCCATTTCTGCCTGGTTGTCTTAAACCATGTGTTTTAGAATTGGTGTTGTTACACTTTGTGTAAGATGGCTAAAATTTACAGTGTGGCCAAAACTCCCCTAAAAAAAAAAATTTTATTTCCCTCTTTATCCTGAAGTTTTTGCTTGCCCAGAGGTAACCAACAGTCTCATATGAAATACCTCAAGCATAGTTCAGTTACCAAAACTGGATCACAGCTCCAGCTAAGTGGAAGAAGAATGAGTGCCTGTTTAATAGTAGAAATTTGCAGAAAATTGATAGAAACCCTAATGGATGGACATGTGGAAATGCAGAAGAGAAGTTGGAATGGTTTCTATCCAAGCATTGGGAGCTGATACACAACAGACAATTTTTTGAGTAGGTTTCCTCTAGAGAGAAGTCAACAATTCTATCACTGCTTTAAATTCCTGCATGGATATCCTGAGAAAGGTATGTAGCCACTCACTTACGTAAGAATGGCTTAATTGCTTCTAAAAGAATTTTTTTCAGTTACTAACAGAACATTGTCTATGCTGTTGCGTTCCTATCCCTAATAAATGGGACTTTCTATTACTGCCTATCTTTGCAAAAATCTGCTGTAGTAAATCTTGTTGATTTTGTTAAATGGGACTTTCTATTATTGCCTATCTTTGCAAAAATCTGCTGTAGTAAATCTTGTTGATTTTGTTAACTTTCATCTGTATATGGTAATATCTAATTTTGATATTTTTCAAGTCAATTTGTTTGTTTGTTTATTTATTTATTTATTTTGAGATACAATATCTCTGTGTAGTCCTGGCTGCTGTGGCACTTGCTCTACAGACTAGGTTGGGTTTGAACTTAGAGATTTGACTGCCTTTGCCTCCAAAATCCTGGGATTAAAGACGTATAATCACTGTCTGACAATATCTAATATTTAAAATTTCATATTTTTCTAATGACATATAATGTTGAACATCTTTTCTTATTCTGTATATTTTTTCATGATAGAAAATAAGAATCTCACTAGTTTATATAAACCAATTATGTTTAACACAATTTCAGATAAAAAGTAATATCAGTTTGAAAAAGAATTAAATGGCTTTTAAAAAGAAAGTAATATTTTGTTGTGATCTCAGTTGAAAATATTCATAGGTGAGGCAGAATTAACATGCTGAAAGAATTCCTACATGTTTTTCTAATAATAATCAAAATACATATGCTTATAAAGTCTAAATACTCACTAATAAATTTGTTATTTTTTTCGAGAACAGCTGAAAATGTAAAACTAAATTCTCACTCTCCTCTCTTCTTTTTCCATCATTTATCTAGTCTGCTTCCTTTGATATAGCATCATAAAAATAAACTAAAATCTGGTACTTAGGAATTCTAGTTATAGGTTGCCAATAGAAGGAATGTCAGGTCTTCACACTTGGATCTTTATTCTCAGCTTCCAGTGTGGACATGAGATGTCCACAAGTGAAGAAAATTGTACAGTGGTATGGGAGACTATGTCCCTGGGAACCTTTGGTATCACATCAGCACTAACTTCCAACAGTTTCTGCTTGGTGTAAAAATTATTTGCAGATCTTTCTTTATAACCTCTAAATAGTACATTTGCTAAAAGTTGGAACAGATATAAGCAAATTAGTTTTGTGTATGCTGATGTAGAAACTAAAACTATCAGCTTATGTGCAAAGTTACTGGATCTCAGAAAGTACATAGCATCTACAGTGGCCAATATAACATGTCATATATCCTGCATCATTTTAAGCACAATAATGGTCATACCAATGCAAAAATTTCAATTTCTTAGAAGGATTAGATAAACCATTGAGTTTCAATAATTATCATTACAATATGTAACAAACTGAATGTGTGGACCAAAAGAAATATACTGAAATGGAGAGTGGTGTCTGGAAGTACAAAATCAATGTGTCAGCATCATGTGTGACTTGAGAAGGCTGTAATGGAAGGATTCACTGTGGTATCTTCTTATGTCTGGTGGCTTATTAAAATGTTAGCTATTCTGTGGCTTGCTCCATCCTTCCATCCCTAATGGCCATTTTCTCCTTAAGGTTTCTTCACTTTCGTTATCCTCTACATCTGCTTGACTCTATATCCCAATTTTCTCTATTCATAAAGACATCAGTCATACCTGATTAAGCTCTATTCTATAATTTCATTTCATGTTGATTATGAAAAGAAACCCCTAAATAAAAACATTTCTGATATTTGGGGACCCAACACTTCTTTGTGAGAAGATACCAACTGACAATAATAATTTAATTTGTTTTAAATTTTAGTCTGATTTTTTTTTTTTTTGTTTTTATGGTGCCTATTTGCATGTGTAGGTATGGTGTGTACATGAATGAGTGCATTTGTGTACATAAATGCAGGCATGTGTGGAGGTCAGAGGAAAGTTTCAGCTATTGCTCTTCTTTTTCACATACTAGACGCAACACTTTTGTTGTTGTTTTCCACTTCATTTACCAGACTCTCTGGCTCCATGTTCCAAGGATTCTCCTGTTTCCCATGTCGCTACAGGAGAGCTAGGACTACAGATGTCACCATACCACACCTTGCTTTACATGGGTTTTAGGACTTTGAACTTAAGTCTTTGTTCTTGCACAGCAAATGTTTTAGGCACTAAGTTACCTCTTAATCCCCCTAAATTTGTTGTTTTGGGAAAGGGTCTTATATAGCTCATGCTGGCTTTTAATATTTTGTGAAACTGGGTTTGCTTGAGGTAGGTAGATGGATAGATAGATAGAGAATGTTTTTTCATCTCTGTATTTCAGTTTTAGTCCTTCTAGATCATTTGGTAGTATAATGTTGTATATATTTCTTCTGATTGTGCATACCATGAACTCTCAGTTGAGAATTGATCTGTATAAGTTGCTAAACAAGCCATGATTTCATTAGTCCAGATTCCTGTCTTCAATCTAAAAATAACACTGTAAAATAAGGCAAAAAATAGAAACAGAGCTTGTGCTAAAATAATATTAGAGACTTTATGCTATAATCCCACTGAATAACCATTTGTAGGGTAACATTTATATAACAAAAGTGATAGCAGATACCATTTGAGCATAATTCACATTGAAACAGAATTTTAAAAAACATTTTAGTTAGAAGAAAAATTATACATTTTAATAATTAGGTTTCTTTTCAGCTAGATTTATTGGTTTAGAACTACCTCATAAATTTATTTAAAATACAGTGAAATACATTTGAAAATTCTTTAAAGCTCTGTATTTTTAGTGAATGTATATATATTTTTTAATTTTGGTGCTAAAGAGAGTTAACTGTTATATCTCTCCAAATGTAGTCAAAGAACACATTTATTGGTGTCTCCAACTGAGCACAAAATATGCTAACATAATCATTAGTGTTTCTCATTTAAATCCATTAGGAATGGGAAGATAATATTGAAGTTGTTACCAGTTTGCAAACTAAGCTGATTTACATGCATTTTCTACTCTATTTCTCAACTATTGCTATGCTGGTAAAACAAGTATTAAAATCAATATTAACAGTTGTCTCAAATTTTACTGAAACTATTTAAAGTCAAAAGACAGTTAGTAGCTCAACTATTTTATATGTCTAAAAGAGGAAATATTTGTAGTTTCTTATAAAATAAGAATGAAAAAAGATGCATGTTTATGAAATGTAGCCCTCCCCTATCAGTGGACTTGGAAAGGGGCAGGGAGGAGATTAGGGAGGGAGGGTGGGATTGGGAGGGAATGAGGGAGGATGCTACAGCTGGGATACAAAGTAAATAAACTAATTAATATAAAAAATGAAAAATATTAAAAAAAACCCTCACTCAGCCAATTCAATGACTCAGTAACACGCATTTACAGCCTGCTGGAGAAGAGGAGTTGGCTGGCTGCATCTGATAATGGGTGCGGAAGAAGTCAGCTGTGTCTCAGGCTCCAACCAGACCCACTGTAGAATTATACCTACCATGTCCACATGAATTAAAAGTATCGAATTACTTGTTATATGCTAATTTGTTTTTCTCCAATGTTGACTTACGAAAAATAATACACTTTACCTTCTTTATTTATGACAGTCAATATCTGATGAAAGACAACTGAAAGAAAAACAATAAGTGCTGATTTTTTCCCATAAAATAGCCATTGGCATGATTTAAAAAAAATGTATGTTTGTTTGTGTGTGTGTGTGTGTGTGTGTGTGTGTGTGTGTGTGTGTATTAACTAAACAGTGCAGAAAGCACAGGAAATTTCAGGGTAAAAACTTAGTCTCGGGCCCTCAAGGATACTCAGCATGTAGAAGTGTTTGCTGCACAGGTCTGATTCTTGCCTCCCATGGTAGAAGGAGAAAACCGAGTCTCTAAACTTTCCTTGATTGTCAGGTGTGCCATGGCATGCCTGTTCCTGCACTCTCATGCTCATCTCACACACACACACACACTGATAATAGTAAAAACAAATTAAGTAAAGCTTTTCTCCCTGTAGCTAGTTCTTGAAAAACAACATTGTGTACCACACACTGTACATAGATGTGTTCAGATTTAGTGTATTTTTCTTCAGTTGGATTATTTATTTATACTATATCTACTTATATAAATATTTCAGGCTAAAAATTATTCTGAGAGTAAATTAGCTAAATTCTACCTTTTGTTTTATGCCACATTTCTAAAAGACAGGGTTTGTCAATTTCCACATTTAATTATTTGGGATGTAATCGTAATTCTAAACATTTCTGTTTGTTTTTTTTTTTTTTTTTTTTCATTTTCTTTGGGCCTTTTTTGGGTCTAATTAATGGTCCCTCTTCTTTTCTTGTGAGGTGTTTTCTGTTTGTCATTAGAGTCAGCTGAGATGTACTAACAACTTTTTTTCAGTCCTCCACATCATGACTTAAGTCTGTGATCTGAGGACAGCAGCACCCATATCACCATGGCCTGAGAGCGTCTCAGATGCATACTGTGAGGTCCCACTTCACCAGCTGAAGCACTGGGACTCAACAATGCATCCTCAGGGACGACAGTTTCTGAAGAATGCACACATTTCAGAACCGCAGTTCCACCTGCCCATTTATTAAACTTGTATGTCATATTTAACCATGGAAACTATTGATTCCATGCTACTGCTCATTTTATTGATTTATTCTTGGAATTTCTAGATCTCAGGCTCTGTTGGTTTTGACTCCTGTTTTCTGGTGTATGTATTGGTTAGGTTTTTGTCAACTTGAGAAAAACTAGTCACCTAGGAAGAAAGGACAAATGAGGAATTGCCTCCATTATATTGGCTGTCGGCATGCCTGTTTGTGGAACATTTTCTTGATAAATGATTGATGTGGGATGGCCCTGGCTACTATAGCTGGTGCCATCTCTGGGCAGGTGATCCTGGATTTTATAAGCCATTAGTAAGAGCAAGTCAGTAAGCAATAGTCCTCCAAGGTTCCTGCTTTTGTTCCTGCCCTGACTTCTCTCAGTGATGGACTGTGATTGAAATAAACTACTTCCTTTCTAAAAAAAAAAAAAAAAAAAATTATAAAAAAAGGAAGAAAAAAAAGAAATGTAGCATTACTCTCAGATTTTTGTTTTCTTAATACCACTCAAGGACATTTAGCTCAGAAAACTTCCCAGTGTGCTCTACTTATTTTATTTAGACTTACTCCTGTGATTTTGAAGTTTATATTATATATCCTTCATTCTAAAATACATTTGTAACTGTCTAAAATTTTATAAATTAATGACATTTTAAAGAATCATCTTTCATGGATAGCAAGTACATGGACTCTGTACAAAAGATTTTTTAAAAAAAGCAATATGTTGTAGGTTTGTAAAAGCAAGGATTCTGGGAAATAATGTAACACCTGTGACAGACATTGATTTATCTGTGCTGTTGTTTACAGTCCTGTTTAAAATCCCTTACCACAAAGCGATCTCTATAGTTTCTAGCATCAACAAGTTTGAAATCTTGTTGCAAATTGAGGTTTCATTTCTGATTGCACCCTTAAAATATTGTGTTGAATGACCTTGGAAGAAATTGCTATGTTCTGTGTTCTTATTTGTTTTCTGGGAAAATGATATTTGTTATTGAAACTAGATTACTTTTACAAGAGCTTGTGAATAGATGAATGCACTTGATATTCTATTTTGCTATTTATGATCCTGGCTGAATTTATACTATGTACAGCATTCTCTCTGCTTTCCAGGTGAAGATGTATTATTATGATGTACATGTGATATCCTGATGAGACATAGTCAGCTTCATTTTGCATTTTAGTTTACCAGATGATTCAGTTCTCTTTCAAAACATGCACAAATTCAAGAGTACCAAGCACACCACCCTGACATTGATAACTCTGCCACTCTTGTTTTTTATAGAAAATTTTAAAAAAATCTACTCATTTGGAAAATAAGATCTCTTCTTTACCATTTATTTTTATTGAAAATAGATAATATAATTAATATAATATAATATAATATAATATAATATAATATAATATAATATAATATAATATAATATAATATAATATAA
>NW_026596089.1:345322-369720 GCF_907164565.1 Psammomys obesus | reverse complement strand
AATATAATATAATATAATATAATATAATATAATATAATATAATATAACATAACATAACATAATATAATATGATTAGTGTCACCTTACCCAGCTTCTTCAAGATCCCCCACATCTCCTCTCCTATTCAAATCCACACAAATCCATTCAAATATCTCTTCCTTTTATTAGAAAATAAATGGAAATCTAAAAAAATAATAAAAAATAAAACAGACAAACCAGAATATGACAAAACAAACAAACAAAAAGACTCAAAAAGTATGACACACACATACAGATGCAGAAACATATAGATATTCTATATAAACACAAAACCTGAAACCATAATATATACACAAAGGACTTGTAAAGTAAAAATACAAAACAAACAAACAAACAAAAATTTCTGACAAAACATTATGAGATACAGAATATTCAAAAACATCATTGTTTGTTTTGTCTTCATCATACACTGCTGGCCATGGGGTCTGCCCTTAGCTGTGATTTTATTCCCACTGATATGCCATTGTAGAAAACCAACTTTTCCTTTGTGAGTGTTTTTCAAATAGAGATTGCGTTTGAGTTAGGAATGAGAACCTCTGTCTACTCCCCTGCTCAGTGATGGGATTTCATCTTGCCCAGATATGTCTAGGCCTGATATGTCCTGCCACTGTCTCTGTGAACTCATACATGCATCAGTCCTTCTGTGATTAGAAGGCCTTTTTATTCTTGGTGCCCTGCATCCCTTTTGGCTTTTATCCTCTTTCTGCCTCCTTGTCTTCAGGGTTCCCTGAGTTTTGGGGTGTATGATTTGATGGGGACATTCCATTTATGACTGAGTTTTCTGAGGTTTTTCATTCACTTCAGATTGTCTGGCTAAGATTCTCTCTGTATTTATTCCCATCTACTGCGGGAAATGTTTATTTGATGATGGATGAGGAAGACACTAATATATGAGCATTGCATAAGGTCATGAGGAGTCATTTTATCCACTAGTATTTGGTTTTCCTCTAGGGCCCTGGCCTATCTAGTCTCAGGTTCTTGGCTACCAAAGCAGTGTCAAGCATGGATTCTGTCTCACTGAGTGGATAATCAGATAGTGAGTGGTTTTCCCCACAAGCTTTATGCCAATATTGCAAGAGCACTTCTAGCCAGCAGGTCACCATCATAGATCAAAGGGTTTGTGGATGGGCTGGAGTTTGTTTTTCTCTTCTGGGAATGTGTATATTACCTTGTATTACCATGAACACAAGCCATTATATGGCTCTAAGTATATACCAGTTCAACTTCTCTGTGTTCAGTGTGTTGTGTGGGTGTTGTCTTCAGCAACATTGCCTTACCATCACATTTAGAGAACAACAAACAGCCGTGGCTGAAGCCTGAGTTTCTGTGGACCCTTTTGTCCAACAACTTAATTCGATATAACCAGTAATATAATCATGTTCTCATATATTTGAGTATTGTGCAATTGTCACATAAGCCTAACATAAAGATATATAAAAATATAATGAAGTTTTAAATTTTCAACAGTAAATGGAAGGTAAAGTGGAAAAAGAAGAAGAAAAATAAAACAATTTTATTTTATGCTTGTCTTGTTCTGGTTAGGCCATATGCCTTACCATTTTGGTTCAGGATGCAAATAATTATTTTAGAAACATAGTGTAGAACTGAGAAAGTAGAAGCCAGAGGGACATTGTGAAGATATAGAGAAGGAAAGGTTAGGCATTTTATTTAGTATAACTTGATATGACTCCCTCTCTCTCACACACACATAAATACCTGGACTTTTTTTCCCCTTTTTCGTCTATCTAAATTATATCTAATATATCCTTCCAGACAAACCTATTTTTTCTTAAAACTGTATCCCTGAATGGCATCACGTCATCAAAATACAGGTAATCGTTGGCAATGTGTCCCAGGAACGTTTATGAGTGCATTCCAAATATAAATTACTGTATGTTGTTTACGCTAAAAAGTGTGCTCCATTTCACAGATGAGGATAAGACGTTTTCTAGAAGCCACACATGCCCTGAGTTTTCTTATTAGAACCACGGAGGCTGAGATTAGAATTCAGAGCACCCATACTATATGTGCTCATTCCTTATGTTTACAGTTCCTCACTTCTTTAATTTTTAGGGTACCTTGTGCATTATATTTATTCATTTTATCTTGTAGTTTTTTTCTATCTTTTCATATATATATCTTGTACACTATTCCCCCAAATTAGAATTACTGTGTCTTGAGTATTCCTGTGTCTTGACTAAAGGGAAGATTCACAGTGATAATGTAGTAGTCCCTGTGTTTCATCTATACAGACGATCTCCATGGATTTTTGAAATTTAGATCAAGATTTTCTGTTCTGTTTGTGAGTACTACCTCCAAGATGCTAATTCTTAGCTCTGGTGTTGTCTTCACATCGTTGGATGTTTAGCCTCATCCCTACGGAATTTGTCAGTCCTCTTCCCTCCTATGCAGATATATGACAAAGGTTTCTGTCTATCAGATGTACTGAAGAACACAATATGACTCTCATCTAAAAAGTACTACTACTGAAATACATTTAAAAAAAAATTTAAGAGTCATTTGATACACTTCTTAGGACACAAGGCATAAAGGATTTATTTAACGAACATGTTCCCAGACCTTTCAATGCCTTGTTATTCTGTGTTTGGCTTTTGTTTGTTTGCTTCCTTGTTTTGAGACAGGGTCTCTCTACATAACTCTGGATGTCCTGAAACTTACTCTATAAACAAAGTTGGCCTCAAACTTACAGAGGTACATTGCCTCTGTCTGGATTAACTTGAATATATAGATATTCAAGTTAATCATAACAAGTAGAACTGAGTACAAGTATCTGCTGGATTTGATTACATTGACTACTTTAATCTTACATTTACAATAAAATAAAGTCCTAATTTATCATTTCATCTAATAGTTAATAAAATTGTCTTATTTCTTGATCATCAGTTTTTGTCCATCTTATTAACATTGTAAGATAGCACTGATGAAGATATAGTAAAAAAGTCAAAGTGGCTCAAGGGCATACAAAGAAGGTGTGGTGAAACTTTTCGAAGTGATGAAATTATTTTGTGTCTTAATTATGATTACATGACTACTTAAATCTCTCAAAATTCACTGGTTTAGGGATGCTATGAATGGATTTTATTTATGCAATTATAATGTAATAGAGCTCTTGAGGGTACCAGCACTGTCTGAGGTAGCTATATTAAGTAAGTGAAGTGGGCCCACCAGATCCATGCTACTCTTTTAGTACCACAGGCTGGGTCCAACTGAGTTAGCCAGTGAAGCAGTGAACAGCCAGTAGTGTCAGACTTGGTTAGCATTTTCAACATCATCTATTTATGGAACTTCATGAAATAAAAGATTTTAGAACAAACTGTTAGATACGGTTCTCAAAGAATTAGAGTTGACTTTTTATAGGAATTTTATTAGTATGACAGAAAGGATATCATATTCTATAAAGCCAATGAGATATTTGTGGTATTTATAACGACTGACTAAAATAACCTACAACAGTTTAAGTTTCATTTTAAAAACGTTAGAGATCCTGTGTTCTATGACATTTCCTTCTTATTTTACAATTTATGACTTAATAATGTTCAAGTTGTATCTCTTTGGGCTGAAAATATCCCACATATATGGAAAGATAATTTCTAAATGAGAAAAGACAACATATTTGATAACATCAGATTTTTGAAACAGATCGAATTAGTTAATAAGTGTGTATGTAACCTCATAGGTACACATTTTCACCAATCCCTTGCTTCTGTATATTTTTTTCTATAGATTCTATTGCACTACCTGAATTCTTAATTTTTGAATTAGAGTATTAGATGAGAAATGTTGGAATATCAAGATTTGTCTTTATTCACTACATAAAATCATATAATTGACATTTTTCATCATAAAACTATTATTGTATTTTATGAGTTAAATTGAATATGCATTTATAAGTAAATGATAAAGTCTCAGCAGTTGGCTTTGAGGGTAAAACAGCTTGACATAGATGAAAAATGAGAATAGAAATGGAAAATATGTAAGCCACAGCATGGGGATGTTGGCTGACATTCTAGTTTTCAATGTAAGCATGTATGGAGAATGAATGTAATGTAATGAGAGACTTTATATGAGTAAGCAGGGTTATGAACTATTCATTCTGTTTTATTTTTGCTTCATGACTGGGTTATGATTATGACCATTTACCAATTTCTACAGATAGATAAAATGCTTGGATAAACTTAGTTAATTATTTATTGGCTGTAATGCATTTTTAGTTCCTTTTTCATAATACACCTAAAATCACTTTGAAAATAGTGAAAATATGGTATGTAACTTACTCTTAATATTAAGCTAATTAATTTGTATGGCTAGATGTTATCAAATCAGAAGCAGACAAAAGGTTTATTTGATAAGGTGGAGAATATGACAGTCCTGGTAATGTATTGGATTAGAACAATGCAAAGTACATGTCTCAGAATAAATATGTAATACCTGATAGCATGCTATTTCAAATTTTAGTCTAAACATAGAACAGGTAATCGAGAGGAGTTTGGGGAGGAAATGAAGTACGTGCAGAAGTTTAGTATAATTTATGCTAAAAAAAAAACTAATAAGCAAAACATATCTAATGAAAAATCACTTGATTTGAGATTTATATAAATCATCTATTATCAATATAATTTGAAAGGAAAGACATTTTGATAGATGGAATACCAGATTGGAAAAACAACCACCCACTAACATAAGATCAAAATTGATATATTTACTAAATAAATTAAGTAAAGAAAGATGCTTGTTGTTTTCTTTTTTTAATTTTTTATTAATTACACCTTATTCACTTTGTATCCCTCCATAAGCCCCTATCTCCTCCCCTCCCAATCCCACCCTCCTTCCCCCTTCTTCACGCATGCCCCTTCCCAAGTCCACAGATAGGGGAAGTCCTCTTATCCTTCCTTCTGATCTTACTCTATCAGATCATATCAGAAGTGGCTGCATTGTCCTCTTCTGTGGCCTGGTAGGGCTGCTCCCCCCTCAGGGGGAGGTGATCAAAGAGCAGGCCAATCAGATTATGTCAGAGGCAGTCCCTCTTGGCATTACTATGTAACCCACTTGGACACTGAACTGTCATGTGCTACATCTGTGCAGGAGTTCTAGGTTATCTCCATGAATAGTCTTTGGTTGGAGTATAAGTCTCTGGGAAGTTCCCTGTGTTCCAATTTTGTGGTTCTGTTGCTCTCCTTGCGGGGTTCCCTTCCTCTCCAGCTCTGACTATTTCCCACTTCTTACGTAAGATTCCATGCACTCTGCCCAACAGTTGGCCATAAGTCTCAGTATCTGCTTTGATACTCTGCAGGGCAGAGCCTTTCAGAGTCCCTCTGTGGCAGGTTCCTAGGTTGTTTCCTGTTTTCTTCTTCTTCTGATGTCCAACTTCTTTGCCATTCAGGATGGGGATTGAGCATTTTAGTCAGGGTCCTCTCTCTTGATTACTTTCTTTAGATGTACAGATTTTAGTAGGTTTACCCTTTGTTATATGTCTATATGAGTGAGTATATATCATGTGTGTCTTTTTGCTTCTGGAACAGCTCACTCAGGATGATCCTTTATAGATCTCACCATTTACCTGCAAATTTCATGATTTCCTTATTTTTCATTGCTGAGTAATACTCCAATGTGTAGATGTACCACAATTTCTGCATCCATTCTTCAGTTGAGGGGCATCTGGGCTGTTTCCAGCTTCTGGCTATTACAAATAAAGCTGCTACAAACATGGTTGGGCAAATGTCCTTATTGTGTACTTGAGCCTCTTTTGGATATATGCCTAGAAGTCGTATGGCTGGATCTTGAGAAAGCACACTATTCCTAGTTGTCTGAGAAAGCCCCAGATGGATTTTCAGAGTGGTTGTGCAAGTTTACATTCCCACCAGCAATGGAGGAGGGTTCCCCTTTCTCCACAACCTCTCCAGCATGTGTTGTCCCTTGAGTTTTTCATCTTTGCCATTCTAATGGGTGTAAGGTGAAATCTCAGGGTCGTTTTGATTTGCATTTCCCTCATGACTAAGGATGCTGACCATTTCTTTAAGTATTTCCCTGCCATTCGATATTCCTCTACAGAGAGTTCTCTGTTTAGCTCTGTTCCCCATTTTTTAATTGGATCACTAGGTTTGCTGCTTTTCAGCTCCTTTAGTTGTTTATATATACTGTATATTAGTCCTCTGTCAGATAAAGGGTTGGTGAAGATCCTTTCCCAATCTGTAGGCAGTCATTTTGTTTTGATGACAGGGTCCTTTGCTTTACAGAAGCTTTTCAGTTTCATGAGGTCCTGTTTATTGATTGTTGCTCTTAGAGCCTGTGCTGTTTGTGTTCTGTTCAGGAAGTTGTCTCCTGTGCCAATGAGTTCAAGGCTCTGCTCCACTTTTTTTTCTAACCAATTTAATGTTTCTGGTTTTATCTTGAGGTCTTTGATCCACCTGGGCTTTAGTTTTGTGCAGGGTGATAAGTATGGATCTATTTTTATTTTTCTACATGTAGACATCCAGTTGGACCAGCACCATTTGTTGAAGATGCTATCTTTTCTCCATTGTATGGTTTTGGCACCTTTGTCAAAGATCAGGTGTCCATAAGTGTGTGGGTTTATATCTGGGTCCTCTGTTCAGTTCCATTGATCCACCATTGTGTTTCTATGACAGTACCATGCAGTTTTTATAACTGTTGCTCTATAGTACAGCTTATGATCAAGGATGGAGATACCTCCAGAAGATCTTTTATTGTAGAGGATTGTTTTAGCAATTCTGGGTTTCTTGTTATTCCATATTTAGTTGAGAATTTTTCTTTCTAGGTCTGTAAAGAATTGTGTTGGTAATTTGATGGGAATTGCATTGAATCTGTAGATTGCTTTTGGGAAGATGGCCATTTTTACTATGTTAATCCTGCCAAGCCATGAGCATGGGAGATCTTTCCATCTTCTGATGTCTTCTTCTAATTCTTTCTTTAGAGACTGGAAATTTTTTTCATACAAGTCTTTGACTTGCTTGGTTAGATTCACACTAAGGTACTTAATGTCATTGTGGCTATTGTGAAGGATGTTGTTTCCCCAATTTCTTTCTCAGAACTTTTTTATACAGGATGACATCTGAATTTTTTGAGTTAATTTTGTATTTGGCCACTTTGCTGAAGATGTTTATCAGCTGTAGGAGTTCCCTGGTAGAATTTTTGGGGTCACTCAGGTATACTATCATATCATCTGCAAATAGTGATAATTTGACTTCTTCCTTCTCAATTTGTATCCTCTTGATCTTCTTCAACTGTCTTGTTGCTCTAGCAGAGACTTCCAGAACTAGGTTGAAGAGATATGGAGAGAGTGGCAGCCTTGCGTTGTCCCTGATTTCAGTGGGAATGATTTAAGTTTCTCTCCATTGAGTTTGATATTGGCTATAGGCTTGCTGTATATTGCCTTTACTATGTTCATGTATGTGCAATGTATCCCTGATTTTTCCAAGACTTTAAACCTGAACGGATGTTGGATTTTGTCAACTGCCCTTTTAACATCTAAGGAGATGATCATGTGGTGATTAACTATGTAGTCTATTTTGGAGAAGGTTCCATGAAGTGCTGAGAAGAAGGTAAATTATTTTGTGTTTGGGTATAAGGTTCTGTAAATGTCTTTTAGGTCCAGTTGATTCATGACCTCTTTCAAAGACATTGTTTCTTTGTTTAATTTCTGTTTTGTTGACCTGTCCTTTGTTGAGAGTGGGGTATTGAAGTCTCCCACTATCAATGTGTGGGGATCTATATGTGGTTTAAGTTTTATCAATGTTTCTTTTACAAATGTGGGTGCCCTTGTATTTGGGGCATACATGTTCAGGATTGTGTTGTCTTCCTGGTGGAATTTTCCCTTGATGAGTATGAAGTGTCCTTCCCCATGTATTTTTATTAGTTTTGGTTGAAAGTCTATTTTATCAGATATTAGAATGGCTACTCCTGCTTGCTTCTCGGGTCCATTTGCTTGGAAAGCCATTTTCCAACCCTTTATCCTCAGGTAATGTCTATCTTTGTGCCTTAGGTGTGTTTCTTGTATGCAACAGATTGCTAGGTTTTACACATTCATTCTGTTAGTTTGTGTGTTTATATTGGAGAGTTGAGTCCATTGATGTTGAGAAAGATTAATGACCAGTAGCTGTTAGATCCTTTGATTTTGATGTTGGTTCTGTTCATAAGGTGTGTGCTTGGTTGCTTTTTGTTTTACTATAGTGAGGTTAATTATTTCCTGTGTTTTCTTGAAAGTAGCTAGTTTTCTTGGGTTGTATTTTTCTTTCCAGTGTCTTCTGTAATGCTGGATTTGTGTGTAGGTGTTGTTGAAATTTGTTTTTGTCATTGAATATCTTGTTTTCTCCGTCTATGAGGACTGAGAGTTTTGCGGGGTATAGTAGCCTAGGCTGACATCTGTTCTCTTCTGGGGTCTGCATGATATCTGTCCAGGCCCTTCTGGCTTTCATAGTCTTTGTTGAAAAGTCAGGTGTGATTCTAATGGGTTTGCTGTTATATGTTACTTGGCCTTTTCCCCTTGCATTTTTAGTATTATTTCTTTGTTCTGTATACTTACTGTTTTGATTATTATGTGGCAGGAGGATTTTCTTTTCTGGTGTATTTTACTGGGTGTTCTGTAGGCCTCTTTTATTCTTATTGGCCTCTTTAAGTTGGGGAAATTTTCTTCAATGATTTTGTTGAAAATATTTTCTGGGCCTTGGAGCAGGGAATCGTCTTTTTCCTCTATTCCTATTATTCTTTGGTTTTGTCTTTTCATGTTGTCTTCAATTTCTGGGACAGTCTGTGTCAGGAATTTTTTAGATTTATCCTTTTCTGTGACAGATACATCTATTTCTTCCATTGTATCTTCCATACCTGAGATTATTTCTTCCATTTCTTATAGTCTATTGGTTATGCTTACCTCTGTAGTACCTGTTTTCCTCCCTAAGTTCTTTCTCTTCACAATTTTCTCCATTTGTGTTTTCTTTAATTTTTTCAATTCTATCTTCAGACCTTGAGCTGTTTTGTTGATTTCCTTCACCTGTGTGACTGTATTTTCCTGTTTTTCCATCAATTCTTTCAGCTGTTTGTTTGAATAATCCTCTGTTTCTTTTATTTCAATCAGTGATTTAAGCATTTCCTCTCTAAAGGCCACATACTATTTGGCTGCAACTTCCTGTATTTCTTTATGGATGGCCATAATCTGTTTGAGTTTATCTTTTCTAGGTCTTTACATATTTTATTTGTTTCCTCTGTTATCCTCTTCATGATCATAGATAATAGGTCATCTTCTTGATTTTCAATTATGCTGGGGTATCTAGGGCTACTTGCCCTTGGATAACTGGGTTCTGGAGATGCCATATTTCTCTGGATTTTGTTGGTGAACTTTTATGCTGGCCTCTACCCATTGGGCTATCTTAGGTGTTTATAATTAGTTTCTGGTGGTTCCTGGAATCCTGTGGTTGAGAGAATCCTTTTGACAGGAAGATGGTTTTTCCTGAAGGAAGCCTTCTCAGCTTTTTGGGTATAGTCACTGGATGGCCGGTGTTTTTCAGAAGTTGCCACCGCTCACCTCAGGCATAGAGATATGAGTGGTAACTGTGATCCTTGTTAGTCGAGAGGGCTCTCCTCTCACCAGGAGAAGTCCTGAAGACAGCTGCCCTGTTTCTTGCTATGAATTTAGTGATCTGCTGCTGTAACCTGTGTGTCTCCTGGTTTGGTCAGTTTTGTTAGGGATAACTGGTTGCCCCTTGGAGCAGTATCTGGGGGTTGATCTTGGGGATCCTTGGCTTTTGTAGGTCTGATGTTGGGGCTCTGTTCCCCAGTACCCAAGCAGTAATCTGTGGCTGGTGAGTACTGCTCTCCTGGCAACAGCAAGGTATCTGGTGCACAGCAGGTCCCTGGGTTGGGCCAGTCTGAGGGACCTTTTCTGGGTATGTACTGGGTGGCCTAAGTCCGTCCCCTTTGCTTTGTTCCCTGTGAGGTTTTCTCCAGTCAGTGACTCCAAGTCTCTGGTTTCCTGGGGTACACAGTTCTGTCTGTGAGGAATAATTGGTATAAAGCAGGTCTCTGGGCTCGCAGCACCTGTGCCTGCCTGCTATTATGTTGGAGCTGGGAGACCAACAACTCTTTGTGCTCCCAGCTTGGGTCCAGATCAGTGATTGTGACTCATACTGGCTGGTCTGCGAGACCTTCTCCAGGCAAACCCTGGGTGGCCCAAGTCAGCACTGTTTCCTTCCTTCCCTGTGGGGCTTCTCCAGACAGGAACTCCCAGACTCTGTTACACTAGGTTGCGCAGCTCTGTCTGTGCATGAGAGCAGTCCCTCTCCATGCTGGAGCCTGGAGCCCAGTTCCATGATGGCGGCTTGTACCCGCTGGTCTGCAAGAGACTTTCCTCAAGCAAAGTCTGGGTGACCTAAGTCAGTACTATTTCCTTCCTTCCTTCCCTGTGGGGGCCTTTCCCAACAGGAACTCCCAGTGTCTGTTGCACTAGGGTGCACAGCTCCCTCTGTGCTAGAGATCTGGCTTCGCAGTTACTCTCGCTGCTGGTGGCTTGAGTCAGTTCAGTGATGGTGGCTGGAACACGCAGGTCTGCGAGACTTTTTCCAGGGAAAGACTGGGTGACCCATGGCCAGTCCCGCTACTTTCCTTCCTCGTAGGTTTTTCTCACGACTGGGACTTCCAGTTTCTGGTGGTTTTGTGCCCACTGTTCAGCCTCGGAAGGTGATCGGGACATGCAGGCGTGTGGCTCTGTGACCTAGTGCCTGCATGACCTGGGATCTCTTCCGGGTTCTGGCTGGGTGGCCTGAGTGTGGACCCACCTGATTCCCACGCCGTGGGGGTTTCCTCTCACCTGGGAAATGTGATTGCTATTGTTTTAGGGCCCAGAGTTCAGTCTCTTGGTCGCTATATGGAAAATGTTGTCCTGCTCCTTAGATGCAGTGTTCTCCTGGCGCCGCCATCTTGCCCCCCCCCAACACTTGTTTTCAATAAATCACTTAGTTAACCATATGTAAAATACAATTTAAGCACATACCTAGAACAATGTAGAGTAATTTTTATTTAGGGAAATGGCCTTTTAAATTTAAAAGAAGCATATTAACAAAAGAAAACAAGGAAAGATTATTTAAAGACTATCTAAAGTTAAAATTTTCAATTTTCAAAACATACCATTTCTTCAAAAATATAGATAATGATTAATATAGGGAAGAAATATGTATAATCAATGTATCTATCTATTTATCTATCTATCTATCTATCTATCTATCTATCTATCTATCTATATGTTTGTATAAAGATAATTTATACCAGTTTCAATATGAGAGTTAAGTGATTCAAACTGATAAATTTTAACCGTAATTTATTGAAGAAAACATGGCTGAAAATAACTGATGAATGTCAGCAGTCATTAAGAAATGCAAACTAAAGCTACATATAGATACCACCACACACTTAATAGAATGAATCAAGTATATCAAAAGTGGCATTAACAATTTCTGGCAAAGATGAAGAATGACTGAAGCCAATATTCTTCTAATTATAACACAAAATTTTGTATCTAACTTCAACACAATTTTATTAGATCTTCTAAATTTAGACATACATGCACATACTATCTAGCAATCATTTTCTTAGGTACTTAATGAAAACCCATGTTAGCATAAACCATGTGTGACACTATTTAGAGTTGCTGTGTTAATAATTTCCCAACCTGAAATACCCTAAACTATTGAGTTAAAAGCAAACAAGAAGAAACAGACAATGTCATCCTATTTAGATGCAGGAAAAAAAATAGACTACAAATGCATGAAAAACATAAGGTTAATCTTAATGATGCTGGTTAAATGAAGTGGGGCATTGAAACATTGCATCTGTTATTCAATATATTTGAATTCTTGGAAATTGTAACAGTAAGCCAAAAATCAATCAGTAGATGATAGAGACTGAGTTGCTGTAGTCTAATTGACAGTTATGGTCTTTAATAATATTATTAAGAGTATGTTGTTCCTGTCTGTGGCAGTGGTTATACAATTGTGGGTCTTACTAAATCCACAAAACTGAAAATTTTGTTTTAGAGTATTTAGATTATAATTGTAAATTCTGAGAGATACATTAAAAACCTTGAACAGGGACAAAAATACTATAATTTCAATACATAGCCATACATATTTCTATAATATGCATGTGTTATTTATCTTTATAAGAGAGTATATATTTTTCCTTGATGACATTTATTCTAAACTATGAAATACATATCCATTGATTTTCCTCTCTCTTTCTCAGTCAATATGAAGTTCTGTTTCAATTAAACTTTATGTTGTTGAATCACTTGACATGTCATTTAAAAGTATATGATTATAGTAACTTATGTTATGAATTTTTTGCTTACCCGAAATCACAATATCAAATTTGGTTTTCCTTAAAATTAATTTTACATGTTGGAAGAATCAGTGTCTTAAATTTCTACCTACAAAACCAATCCAGTATAGGAGAAGGGTTCTGGCTTTGATGTTGATATGACCTTCATCCTAATCTTCTTTCTGTTACTCTAAGACTTGTGTTGCTTTGGCTTCTTTGTCAAAAATCAAGCAGCCATAGGTGTGTGGGGTTATTTCTTGGTCTTCTGTTTGATTTCATTGATCCTCCAGTCTGTTTCTCAGCCAGTACCAAGCAGTTTTGTTTTGTTTTGTTTTGTTTTGTTTTGTTTTTTCAGACCTGAGGACCTAACCCAGGGACTTGCACTTGCTAAGCAAGCCCTCTATCACTGAGCTAAATCCCCAACCCCCTACCATGCAGTTTTTATTACTGTTGCTCTGTAGTATATCTTGAGATCATGTAGGAAGATACCTTCAGAAGATATAATGGGAAAAGATAGCATCTTCAACAAATGGTGCTGTTCTAACTGGATGTCTACATGTAGAAAAATGCAAATAGATACATATTTGTCACCTTGCACAAAACTAAAGTCCAAGTAGATAAAAGACCTCAACACAAAACCAGACACACTTAATCTGTTAGAAGAAAAAGTGGGGAAGAGCCTAGAACTCGTTCGCACAGGAAAAAACTTCCTAAACAGAACAGCAACAGCACAGGCTCTAAGATCAACAATCAATAAATGAGACCTCATGAAACTGAAAAACTTCTTCAAAGCAAAGGACACTGTCATCAGAACAGAAAGACAGCCTACAGATTAGGAATGGATCTTCACCAACCCTATATCTGACATAGGGCTAATATCCAGAATATATATATATATATATATTGAGAGAGAGAGATAGACAGACAAATAGAATTGAAGAAGTTAAACACCAACCAACCAAACAATCTAATTAAAAAATGGGTACAGAGAGAAACAGAGAATTCTCAATAGAAGGATATTGAATGGCAAAGAAACATTAAAAGAAATATTTAACGTCCTTAGTCATCAGGGAGATGCAAATCAAATCAACCCTGAAATTTTATATTACACCCATTAGAATGGCTAAGATAAAAAACTCAAGTGACAACACATGCTGGAGAGATTGGGGAAAAAAGGGAACCCTCCTCCATTGCTGGTGGGAATGTAAACTTGCACAACCACTTTGGAAATCAGTCTGGTGCTTTCTCAGAAAATTAAGAATAGTGCTACCTCAAGATCCAGCAATACCACTCCTAGGCATATATCCAAAATATGGTCAAGTGTACAACAAGGATATTTGCTCAACCATGTTCCATGTTCACAGCAGCTCTATTCATAATAGCCAGAAGCTGGAAACAACTTAGATGTCTTCAAGAGAGGAATGGATACAGAAATTGTGGTACATTTATACAATTGAATACTACTCCATTATTAAAATCAAGGAATAGCATGCAAATGGTGGGAACTAAAAAAGATCATCTTGAGTGAGTTAACCCAGAAGCAGAAAGACACACAAGGAATGTGCTCACTCATAAGTGCATATTAGCCATATAATATAGGATAAACAAACTAAAATCTATACTCCTAAAGAAGCTAAACAGCAAGGAAGAGCTTAGAAAAGTCACTCAATCCTCATTCAGAAGGGCAAAAGTGAAAGACGTTGAAATCAGAAGACAGGGAACAGGATAGGAGCCTACCACAGTGGGCCTCTGAAAGACTCTGCTGATGGAAGTATCAAAGCAGAAGCTGAGACTCATAATTATACTTTGGGCAGAGTGTAGGTAATCTTATGAAAGAAGGGGGAGATAGAAAGACCTGGAGGGGACAGGTGCTCCAAAGGAGACCAACAGAGCCAATAACACTGAGCCCTGATTTCCCTGAAGAGACCGATACCCCAACCAAAGACCATGCATGGATAGGACCTAAAAGCCCTGCTCAGATGTAGTCCATAAACTCATTCTCCAAGTGGGTTTCCTAATAAAGGGAGCAGGGGACTTCTCTAGCATGAACTCAGTGACAGTCTCTCTGATCATCACCCCCTAGTTGAGGGGTGAAGGTGTGGGGTGCAGCTTTGTCAGTCCACAAAGAAAGATGATGCAGCCAACTCTGATGAGACCTGATAGGCTAGGGTCAGATAGAAGGGAGGAGGTCCTTCCCTATCAATACTTGGGGAGGGACACAGGGGGAGAAGAGAGAGGATGGGTGGGTTTGGGAGGAGATGAGGGAGGGGGCCATGGCCAGGATAGAAAGGGAATACATTGTAAAAGCAATTTTAAAAGATTTGTGTTGCTATGAGTAGATTACTTTATCTTTCCAACTCTGTAATTCTGTTCTCAAAATGGAAATATCTGATGCTGTCGGCAGTTCTTCATATTGCCTCAGAACCTATCACAGAAAATGAAATAGGTCACTGAACAAAATTCTGATCAAACTATCTGAAATACCTACAGTAAATTGTTAGTTTTCTCTGTATTTTATTGCACTTTATGTTGTAAGTTGGTATATAAATATTTTACCTGAAGTGTATGTCTTATCTTCATTGTTTTGATGTAGTTTGACAACTTACTTCACCAGGCTAAATACAGTAGTATTATCATGATATAGATCATCTCCATCCTCTTAGAATACCCCAGGTTACTTCTTTCAGATCATGATTAGGTCTATTTTGTGCAGGTTGTCCTTGTTGAAAATTCATTGTTTGAAAAACTGAGTGTGATGGCACATGCCATTAATCCCAGCACTTGTGAGGTAGAGGCAGTTGGATCTCTATGAGTCTGTGGTCAGCCTGGGCTACAAAGTAAGTTCCAGGACAGGCAGGACTGTTACACAGAAAAACCTTGTCTCAAAAAACAAATGAACAAACAAACAAAGAAAGTTTATTGTTTGGACTACTGTTTAAATGTTCATCACAATGCTCTTGCTTTTATTTGGTTTGGTATGCCATACTGCTAGAACATATACAATATTCTTTTTTTTTTCTCTTCTCTTGCATGGCAACAATTTTGAGATCCATGATGAGTAGTCTCCCATACAATGGGTATACCTTTTAGCTTGCTTTGCTCCCATTCTGAAGCATTCTGAGTCTTGTTTATAAATCACCATTTATGAATATGATTTTTAGAAACATCAATTCCCCATGGTTTTTTTTAAAGTTACTCTCCCAATAGTAACTGCAAAACTTGCAGGTGAGTTTTATTTACACAACTTTTCGTGTTGTTGGCATTGTAGAAATGTATGGCAGGACATCATTTGATTGTACACTTCCCTGACAACTGTAGTACATAGCACATGTTGTTTCTGAGAGATCTAGTTATCTTGCTCATTTTAATTTGCCATTTTTACTGTAAAATATAAGTAAAATTTTTTAATCTAGTATGTGAATTGAAAATACTCCATTTCCCCAGCCTATGTGTGCCAATGTATTTTCTTTTTTAAAAAGTTATTATTAAGATTTAATACAATATATTCAATTTGTATCCTGGCTGTGTCCCCCTCCCTCTTCTCCTCCCAATCCTACCCTTCCTCCCTATTCGCCCTCTATGCCCCTCCCTTAGTTCACTGGTAGGGAGGTCTTCTTCCCCTTCTATTTGACCCTAGCCTATCAGGTCTCATTAGCAATGGCTGCATTGTCTTCCTTTGTGGCCTGGCAAGGCTGTACTCCCCCAGGCAGAGATGATCAAAGATCCAGACACTGAGTTCAGGTCAGAATCAGTTCCTGTTCCCCTTACTAGGGAACCTACTTGGATACTGAACTTTTATGGGCTATATCTGAGCAGAGGCTCTAGGTTATCTCCATGAGTGGTCCTTGGTTGGCATATTGGTCTTTGCAAACACCACTGGGGCCAGATATTTTAGTTTTGTCGGTCTCCTTGTGGAGATCCTTTCCCCTCCAGGTCTTTCTAATTCCCTGCACTCTTCCTAAAGTTTGGCAATGAGTATTGGCATCTCCTATGATACTCTGCTTGGTAGTCTTTCAGAGGCCCTCTTTGGTATGCTCCTGTCTTGTTCCCTGTTTTCTCCTGCTTTCAATGTCTATTCCACTTGCTTTCTGAGTGAGTATTGAGCAACTTCCCTAGGGTCCTCCTTCTTGCTAGACTTCTTTAGGTGTACTGATTTTAGTATGTTTATTTTATATGACTAATACCCATTTATAAGTAAGTATATACCATCAGAACAAAATGTCAGCCTACAGATGGGGAAACAATCTTCATCAACCCTATATCTGACAGGCTAATATCCAAAATATATAAAGAACTCAAAAAGTTAAACACCAACAAATCAAGTAATTAAATTAAAAAATGGGGTACAGAGAAAAACAAAAAATTCTCAATAGAGGAATATGGAATGGCAGAGAAACACTTAAAGACATGCTCATGTTCCCTTCATCATCAGGGAAATGCAAATCCAAATGACCCTGAGATTTCACCTTATACCCATGAGAATGACTAGCATCAAAAACTCAAGTAACAGCACAAGCTGGAGAAGATGTGGTGAAAAGGAACCCTTCTCCAATGCTGTTGGAAATGTAACCTTGTACAACCACTTTGGAAATCAATCTTGTGCTTTCTCAGAAAAATAGAAATAGTACTACCTCAAGATCCAGCTATACCACTCTTGGGCACATAGCTGAAAGATACTCTACCATACAACAAGGACATTTGCTCAACCATGTTTGTAGAGCCTTATTGGTAAAGCCAGAATATGGGAACAACCCAGATGTCCCTCAACAGAGAAATGGATACAGAAATTGTGGTACATTTACACAATGAAATACCATTCAGCTACTAAAAACAAGGAAATCATAAAATTTGCAGAAAAATGTATGGAACTGGAAAAGGTCATCTTGAGTGCGGTAACCCAGAAGCAGAAAGACACACACATTTCATGTTATTTTTATATTTGAAAAGTGTAATTTGTTAGGTTATGTTAAAAGAAGAAAAGATAGAAAAAATGTATAAAGTAGGAGGAGAATGGAACATTGGCATTCTCTCTCTCTCTCTTTTTTTTTTTTTTTTTTTTAGTTTATTACAAAGTCTTTAAATAGTCCTTAAGAACTCTGGCTTTTGAAAAAAAATCATTTTATTTTTGAAATTATAATAGAATTACAACATTTCCCTCTTCCCTTTTTTTTGTCCAAACCCTCCCTCACATTCCTTCTTACTCTCTTTCAAAAGTAAGGTTTTTTTTTCTAAATGTATGAACCTGGAAATTCTTGCTAAACAGTAGCTCATTGTTATTATTAATATTGTCATTATTTTCTAAATCCACTCATAGGAAATAATTTTTCTTTCAAGAACTCACTGGCCCTGGTTAATTTCAGTAATTTTCTTTTATGTTAATAGTATGTACTTTGTAAACATTTGAGGAGGCCAAGCAATTAAAGGGATGTAAAATTGGAAGTGATTTAGGGACAAAGGGAACTTGGAAAATTGCAATTTCCCTGTTTTTTATAATTGCTTCTTGGCTTTCTAGCACTCCCATAGTTTATAAAAATTTATTTCAGAGAAAGTTGATTAAATTACTTCTGAAGTGATATTTTGATTACTTTAAAAAGATATGTAAATTGCACCAAAAAGCCTTCTGCACTTTTCTGAGTAATATTTATCCATTTTAGTCTGTTAGTAGGTTTCACTTATGAAATGAGTTGTGATATATCATCATTAGTTATACAGCTATGTTCATAAAATATTTATGGGAAACATGTAAACATCTATACATCTATTGCACATTCTTTTTTTTTTTTTTTTTTTTTTTTCTTCATATTACTGTGGAGAAGGTACTTGTAGATAATCATCCAAATACCAAGAAGTTGAATAATACACAGAGTCATAAACACTATGGCACTGGGTTTTGTAAAGGTGATTTGTTGACGGTTAATCAAAAAAGCAGAGAGAAACTAATTTGTTGCTAAGTCAGTCACTGAGAGGGATTATAAGGAGTTTGGGGGATTAAAGTGTCTGCGATACATTGTTCCTGATTGGATGTTCTTGTGCCTTTACTATCTTTTTCACTTTTACTATCTCTTTATGTGTTGTAATTCCATGCTCAGAATTTTTTGCTCTTGATTTTAATAGTCTCTAAGTTTTACCTCTTAAATAGGAGTTTCCATCTGTTTGTCTGAGATGATCTGGATAAATACTAGGCATTTCACAGTATAACACTTTCTCCAAATATTTTTGCACAAAATTTACTAGGAGTAAGGGAAGATCATTCTGATTTAAGTGTTTTAGTGAGTATGTGGGTGATGGGGGTGAAGTGGCAATATAGGGCTCAGTGGTATCAGGAGTAAGAAGTAAAAAACGATTTATTAATATAAATGGGACTGAGTCAGCTGCCTGCTTGTCTGAAGTCAAAGCTAGGTTCTTGTTCTTCCATGAAGTCTAAAGTACTAAATGTCACCCATTTCATGATGTCATTTCTGGTAATGATCTTCATATCTCTTAGAGCTGAACATGATTCCTGCTTACAAATGTTAGCACTTTTTAGCAAATTTCTGGTTGAAGCTTCTGACATATAGAACAAGGCATGAGGCTCATTTTTGACTGTCTAAACTGGGGGTAAATGGTTATTGTAAAAACACATCCCTTTGAGACGACAGTAGACAAAAATCAAAAACAAAAACCCTTTTGACTTGGACACAGCAGAGTTTCTGTGTATGTTTCATTCTTGATCTGTTTTCCTTGGGGAACACTTGCAGAGCCAGGCATTGGCTGCCAATCAGGGCTATCTAGCAGAAGGGTTCTGCTCTGGGGAAGATAAGCTGGTGAAGCTGTGATAACTCTACTGGCTTCTCTGGCAGTTTGGAATAGGGTTAAGAATAAATACAAGGCTTCCAACTCTCTCCTGGACTTAAGCTGAAGGCTGTGGTAGCTAGATATTGGCATAGAAAAAAAAATTAAACTGAACAGTGTACAGTGTTTAAGAGTCCAAACCATGGAAGAGAGAAAGGCATTCAATATACTTATTAGTTTCATCCTTAAAGTATTCAAATCAGAGTGAAAATGCGAAGAATGCAAGTTGCCATTTGTCTTGTACATGCTTGACTTCTTATTGGATTAAGGTAAGCTGTTTATTATTCTAGGTAGCTGCAAAAGAAATATTTATATTGTTTTCAGCAAGGTAATACAAATTAAGCTCAGCTATGAGAAATTTTAGAAAAATTATTAGCATAAATGATTTTTATATTGCCATTATAAACATTTTAAAGAACATGGAGAAAAGGATAAATACAGCCTAAAAAAATGGAAAACACTTGTCAGCATGAGATCAATTAATTTCAAAAGGGAGCCTTTGACACTGATGGTAGGCACTCCAGGAGAATCATGGAAGCTAGAAGACAATAACCTTATGGCTGGAGCATTACGTAATGAAGTAAATGTTTTGCTGACTAGTGTTACTCAACTTTCCCCAAAAAGATATGAACAAATGTTTATTCATTCCAGAAAGAGCACGAACAGCAAACCAACGAAATTATTACAACTATGCTTTGTTTGATGAATTTATGAATTTATTGCTGAAGGCCTGCTTACAGGACCATGAAGGAGAGGCTACTCACATGCATGCATACTGCAGGCAGATGCCTCACCCCGCCATGGGAGATGACTCATGAAAACGGTATAATTGGAATTTCCTACAGCTTGGAGAAAGCTCTTTCAAAGAATTTTGTCCCTAGCAATTATTTATTGCTCATATAAACTGTTAGGAGAACCCTGGCGAGTAGCTTATGTTTTTCTAACTTTCTGTAGCTTGTGAGCCTGTATCTTTCATTCAGAAAAAAAATATTCAATTTAAAGAAAATAATTAATAGTTGAATTCTATTACCAGCAAAACTATACCTAAATAAACCACACAGAATCTAAACTGTTTCAGAAAACAGAAACCTGGAGCACTTTCCATCAATAGAGATACATTAATAAGCTCATGATAAATGACAAAAGATGGAAGCAAGTAAATTTAGGAAGATACAAAGAATACCAGAAAATGAAATTATGTAGTTGTAGATTCGAGAGCACATAAATGTGTAGCAGGGGTTGTCCAGAGGGAATTAAAAGGGAAAATCAAGATTTGATCTCGATACTCTCCATGCATGTGTAAAATTGCCAAAGAACATATAAAAGATGTTAATATATATATATACATATATATATATATATATATTATTAATGGTTAATAAAGGAGCAGCAGTTATTTATCTATTTTTTAAATTTAAAATTCATATATAATTACAATGATAATATGCCATGTTTTTGTATCTATGTGTTTTTAAATATGCATTTTTGTGGCCTTGAATATAAATATTTACAGAGAAATATTTCTTCTCTAAGCTTTATGAAGTTGAGAGTTAATTGTTTTTCAGAATTCAATCTTTTTCTGGTATGTGATTTACACATTATTAGTAAAAAGCATGAACTAAAGGTTATGGTTAATTCTGTGTGTCAGCTTTACTGAAATATGAGATGCCTAGAAATTTAATTAAGAACTATTCTGGAGTGTATCTGTAAAGGTGTTTCTGAATAAGATAAGCAATTGAATTAGTAGATTCAATAAAGCAGATTTCCTGCCTCCCTAAGTGAGCACCATTTGATCTGTTGAAGGGCAGAACAAAAGCACAGCACAAAGGAAGGGAGACTTACTCACTATTTGGCTGCTTGATCTGGCACATTGTTCTTTTGCCCTGGGGCATGGATTTAACAACTGACATTCCTAGGTCTTAGGGCTTGAAGAGGAACTGCACCCCATGCTGTCCAGGGCTCCTAGTTTACAGATGGCAGATCACAAGTCTAGTCCATGCATAATCATGCAAGATGATTCCTTGATTGTATTTCTCTGGACAACCTGGGTTACAAACCATGCTACAGAAATTAAAAATACTAAATAAAACTGAAGGACTCCATATTGCTAAAAGTTTTTTTTTTCTTTCAAAATGTGTTAATTGATCCTAAATAATACAAATCAAATATCAACATCCTTTTCTCTTTTATGAACTGACACACTAGATTAATCCTTTAAACTTGGAAATGCAAAGGAAAATTGAAGCCAAAACATGATAAATATAAAAATATCATATATGAAAGTGAAAACATACATAAAAGTAACATATAGAGTGCAACAAACATACATACTGAGTAGGTCATATTTAGGAAAATCTGTATATATAAAAATGTATGCATACAATAATAATTAACAAGAGAAAAAGGCCATGACTTTGAAGGAGTGTTGAAAGGATTATATGAGAAGATTTGGAGAGAAGAAAGGGAGTGAAGAAAGACTATAATTATTTTATATTCTCAAAAATAAAATTAGAAAAATAGAAAAAATATAAATAAGGTAGTAAAAAAAGCTCAACATACCTTCTCCTAAAAAAGAGAAAGGAACTAAATAAAGAGATCTCAAATGATGAAATACATCAAATGCTGAGAAACACTTTTAAATTACTCAACATCTTTAGTTTTCAGGGAAATGTTAATTAAAATTTGAGATTTTTTATTTAATCCCAGTCAGACACACACATACAAACACCCACACACACACACACACACACACACACACACACACACACACACACAGATATACAGAGTAATGACAAATGCTGATGTGGGTGTAGGGAAATGGAAAAATAAAATGGTTCACTGCTGATGAGAAGGCAAAAATGGTAGAACCGCTTTGGAAATCAGTGTAGCAGTTCCTTGAAAAAATGAAAAATAGATCTACCACATAATTAAGCTATACCACTCTCAAACATACATGAGTATTCATGTCAGATCAAAGATACCTGCTCAACTGTGTGCGTTACTGCTTTACTCATAATAGCCAGAATATAGAAGCTGTCTAGGTACTGGTTACCTGATGAATGGACAATGAAGTGTGGTATATTTAACAAATGTTGTTGTTATTATGAAAATTAAAATTATAAATACATGGAGTTGGAAGCAATTATTTTGAGTTATGTGCCCTAAACCCAGAAGGACAAATATTACATATTTTCTCTCTTTTGTTGATGTTAGCTTTGAACTTTCAGATATGTATTTCATTTGGAATACCCTTAGAGATCAAGAAATTAGAGAATATCATGGAAAATGGTATTTAAAGCAGGGAAGATAGAATAAATTTGTATAAAGGGTTAAAGGAGAATAGCAGAAAAATTAAATTATAGTGGAGGATAGGAGGATTGGGTAAAGGAAGGAATACAAGCCTGGGCAAATAACAGAAAAGACATTTTTTAAAATGCCACATGGCAACCTATTACTGTTAAAGTTTACACACACACACACACACACACACACACACACACACACACACACATAAACACAGACTAACAAATAAAAGCCCCAGTACCAAGAATATGTAACCTCTTTTAAAATTGTTGGTCAAGGAGGACCAATAGCTTCCCAAAATTATGACAATAACCAACAGCAGGTAAGTGATTAGGCTGTGCTATATATTACACCATTCCATATCACTGAAATATATAGCATAGCCAAATTCATAGAGACAGAACATAGCCCTGAGTGGTTTTCTGAAGCTGAACGGAGAGTTCTTGGGCTTGATTGACTCAGAGTCAGTGTTTCCTCTTTCCTTCCTTCCTTCCTTCCTACCTTCCTTCCTTCCTTCCTTCCTTTCTCTCTCTCTCTCTCTTTCTTTCCTTCCTTCCTTCATTAGATAGTAGCAGATACAAACATACTAAAATCTTTGCAGTTAGGTAGAAACAAGGTATCAGATTGGATGGGGTAGGGAGGAGGGAGAGAGTGTGGGGAGAGGCAACTAGAATTGGGGGACATTTGTGGGGTGTTGTGGAAACCTAGTACAATAGAAACTCTTTGGAATCTATTTGGGTAACAATAGAAAGGACTCTAATAATGGGAGGCTATGGAACTTGAACTGGTCATCTTCTGTAAGAAGGCAATGCTTGCAATGGTGGGAATGGGACACCATCTCAGCCCCCAAACCCTTGACTTACAATTTGTCTAGCGTGTCTGATATGCTATGATAATGGTGGTATAGAACATGTGGGACTGGCCGATCAATAGTCTAACGTGAGACCTTCAGAAAGCCCTGTACTACCTGAAGAGTCAGGAACAGAGCCTGAATAGCTCAGAGACCGAGGATAGAACCAAATATGACTGGGAAAAAAGGCAGTCAATGAAATGATTCCTATTGATATTCTGCTAGTCTCATAGAAGAGTGCCTAGCCCAGTCATCATTAGGGAGGCATCACCTATTACCTGTTGGGAGCAGTTGCAGAGGTTCAAGGGTTTCACAGCCAAACATTAGATGGAGCTTGAGGAATCTCTTGGAAAAGGGGGAGGAAGGATTGTAGGAGCTAGATGGATGTAGATCACCAGGGAAATGTGACCCACAAAATCACCAAAAAAAAAAAAAAGGATTATAGGGGCTCATATAGACTGAAGCATGGGTATATGCTAGAGGCTTTGCAAATATGTTATGGTTGTGTGGCTTGATGTTCTTGAGGGACTCCTAACAGTGAGAGTGGGGCTGTCACCAAGTGTTCTTGGGACTCTTTTGCTCCTACTTGGTTGTCTTGCTCAGTTTTGATGTGAGGATTTGTGCTTAGTCTTATTGTAATAAGTTGTAGCATGTTCTGTTGATATCTCTGGGAGGATTTCTCTTTTTTGAAGGGAAACATAGAGTAGATCTGGGGGGACAGAGGGAAGAATTGACAAGAGTTAAAGGAGTTGGAAACTACAGTCAGGGATATAATGTATGAGAGAAGAATATGTTTTTAAAAAGAAGGAATTTAGATGTAATGATTTTCCAATTCTTAATGGGATGTCTCCATCAAATCCCTCCTTTCATGGTTCAGGGAACTCAACAGAAGAGCAGGTAGAGAGAGGGCATGGAAGACACCAAGAAAACAAGGCCCTCTAGACAAAAGAAGCAACAAGCATGAACATAGAGAATGTGGCAGTGTTGAGAGTGCTTTCATAGGGCTGGGCCAATTGGGGTTCCAGCACTGAAAGAA
>NW_026596089.1:188983-345312 GCF_907164565.1 Psammomys obesus | reverse complement strand
CTAAAGGAACTAAATGGCTCTTTTGCAAGTTCTTTTTTTCATAATGATTTGTCAGTGCTTTCTTTTTTAATTAATTAATTACAATTTGTTCACTTTATGTCCCAGCTGTAGCCCCCTCCCTCATCTCCTCCCAGTTCCACCCTTCCTCCCTCTTCTCCCCCTATGCCTCTCCTCTAGTCCACTGTTAGGGGAGGTCCACCTTCTCTTCTTTCTGACCCTAGCCTATCAGGTCTCATCAGAGCAGACTGCATCATCTTCCTTGGAAGCCTGGCAGGGCTGCACTCCCCCACCCCCAGGGCAAGGTTATCAAAAGACTGTTCATGTCAAAGACAGCTCCTGCTCCTGTTACTAGAGAACCCACTTGGAAACTGAGCAGGCTATGTGCTTCCTCTGAAATATGATACACAGAAGACAAAAGAAGACAATTGCAGTCATGAGCTCAAAAAAGAATCATCTTCCTCTGTAGCCCCAGAAGACTATACCCTACAGAGGGAGGTGATCAAAGAGTCTGTCACTGAGTTCATGTCATAGACAGCCCCTGATCCTCTTACTAGGAAAGCCAGTTGGAAACTGAGCAGCCTATGAGCTTCCTCCGAGCAGGGGTTCTAAGTCCTCTCCACCCATGGTCCTTGGTTGGAGTATTGGTCTCTGCAGGCTGCCCTGTGCCCTGGTGTTTTGCCTCTGTTGTATCAAAGGAGATGCTGAGACTCATAGCCAAACATTGGGAAGAGTGCAGGGAACCATATGGAAGAAGCTGGAAATATTTTTTTCTTTTAAACATTACATTTCTTTTTCATATATATTATGGTATGTGGTTTTATGTTTTATGGGATTTTGTGTGTGTGTGTGTGTGAATATGTATGTCTCTGTGTTTATATATGTGTCTCTGTGTTTATATATATTCTATTTGTTTGCTTTATACTGTTATAGTTTGTTTGGTTTTGTTTTATCATATTTTCTAAATTATTGTGGTTGCCTGTTTGATTTTTAATGATTTTTAATGAGAGAGATGGAGAGAGTTAGAGTTAGGGGAAAGATGGGGATTTAGGTTTGGGTAGGAAAAAAGTGAGAAGGAGCTTGGTGGAATTAAGAGAAGATAATCCATAAAAAAGATTATATTCTTTGAAAAAAATCTATTTTAATAAAAAAAAGTGAATTTCATGAAATGTGAACTTTATAAATCCATTGAGTAGCAATGTTATAAAATGTATTATTATACAATTAAAGAGAATGAATTGTTGGCTTTACAATAAAATGTACTTCTTAGCAATGTTATACTTATAGGAGGGCTGAGAAAAACATGTATTCTTTTATCCCATATTAACTCAAGTGGCAACAAAGCCTAGGAACAATGGAAGAAATAATGATGGAAAGGAACATCAGAGGAATAATGAGCTATTGTAAAAATGGCAAAGGAGAAAAAAAATCGTTCAGTGGATATGAAAATATGTCCGGCCTTTTAATGGGTGATTGTACACATAGGAGAGACCTCGCTGAGGTACAGAATGTGGATTAATATATTTATTGTTTGATATATCAAAATGTATAGTTCGTTATGAAAAGTCATAGAAAATTGTGTGAAGAAGGTCATTTCTGTAAATGTTCCACAGGGTACAGAGGGATGGCTTCCTTAACATTATTGTCAGTTTATGACTGTCAACAATGGTTTAAGCACACACACACACACACACACCACACATACACACACACATACAAATACCATTGTCATACTTATCTTGTTACAACTCTTATGAAACCATGATAGAGAAAAATGGTTTTGGAAGCAGCATGTGTTCAGATATCACTTGTACAGCAACTTATATTTTTTTTTCTAGGACTATATGTAACCTGTCCAAAAGAGAAAGAAATGACCACATTTGAGGGTTGAATGTATAATAAACTATGCTTCAAACATTATAAATGAAAAATCTTCTACAAAGTACAACTGGATGAAAAGACATGAAAATAGGAGTCTGAACTATCTCATTAAAAATATATGTAGTAATCAGTGATGGGTGAAATTTTTCAAAAGTAATTCAAATGTTAATGCCTGTGGTGAAATCTTTCAACTGGGAAATGTAGAGACCTGTTTGTGTTGCTTCCTCTGCCAGATCCCAATTTTTCTCAGCTGAAAAAAAATCCTTTTATGAATTAATAAAAAGCTTTCCACTCTGAAAATAGTGGAATATACAGCTTAATGGCTGGAATGTGTTGCCAGGATTTTGTAATTTAGATAGTGTGCTGTGGCTAGAACAATACTCCAATTCACTGAACTTTAAAGTCAAATGTCAGCTTCCTGCTGAGCAGTCCTCCAGACAGACCCAGACCAATTTACTGTTAGAATAGCCATCATTTATGTTCACCTCTGGCAACTAAAATTTGTAAGTTAGTGTGATGATATTATCAGACACTTCTCATTTTCCAGACATGATAAAGTATTTACAAATAAAATCTTGTAAAAACCTATTCTCCATCTTCAACACCAGAAAAAAAGCAGTAGGTAGGTTACAATTTTGAAAAAAAAAAAAAAGTAGCCATATAAACACAGTATTTTTATCTTGACTTTAAGCCTTTTCAAAATAATATGTTTACTTCTCCCGGAAAATACCACTGCATAAATCATAATTTTTTATGTTTACCCATGAGTAATGGATACATTTCAATTTACAGTGATAAGTGGTGAACAAATATAGATTGATGCCAAAGTCAAACTAGCAACAGTAAATTCTTCTCCTGACACAGTCAAGGAAATAGACTCTTTAATGTTCTCAGTGGAATCCATGAATCATTAGAAGTGATAATTTGACTAGTGGATGAATCGGTATTCTCCAGGGTAGAATAATTCAGAATGGAATTCTGATAGGATTGTTTTTGTTTATCTTTAACCACTCAGATTTCAATGAAGTTAATTTTTGCTTTTCATGATATCTTATTCCAATAACTTTGAAGGAAAACAAAAATCATCCTAATAAACCAAACAATCAAATATATTGAGAGAAATGAAGGTGCATAAGGAAAACTAATCATTGGGTCATAATTTGTAAAACACAGAAGCTCTGTGTGTGTGTGCATGCCACATAAGCTGCCATGTGGCTTTCACAAGGAGCACTGAGGGCTATATATTAAGAACAGGATTTGAAGGGATTACAAGTTAAAAAGAAAATATGTTTGTATGGCAATGTTCCCACATACTCCAGATCTGTATTCTTACCCCAAGTTGCCAGTTTTTAGATATTTTCTAAAAAAGTACTTAGTGAAATATCAGTTCAAACTTTGGAAAGGTTTGAAAACATTAGAGTTTCAAGTCCACAAATAACAACTATCCTTTAGTTGTTATTATATTATATTAGTTGTTATATAATATTATATATTTTATATATATTATATTAGTTGTTATATAATATTATATAATATTAGTTGTTATTATAAAGCAGAGCTTTAATGGACATTGAAAATTTAAATCTATTCAGCTTTTTTAGTAAACAATTTGTAAAAGAAGACATTGTCCGAAGAACTAGTAAGAGCATCAGTTCCAGCTCAAAAGTTTTGTCTTATTTTCTTGTATGTTTATATCTCATTAAGACTTAAGCAAAGTGACATGTGAAACTTCCACCTGTTACTGTTAAGAAATGAGCATCATGAGATGGCTAACTTTTAGTTCACTATTAAAGAGCAATTTTAAAACAATGTTATCAAAAGTTAGATTATTGATAGCATTAAGGTCTAAACTAAATTTTTAGTTATTGATATATTTTATAATATTTGATCAATTAGTAGTGTGTCTTCAGTGCTCCCTTGTAAACTTGCCCAGGCACTCAAATTGACATAGACAGGATGCTGGGTGCAGACTAGCTCTAGAAAGCTAGATTTGTAATCCATTGTTTTTTAAATGAACCCAAACTTATTTCAGTCAAAAGTATATATTATCTATTTTTAATGGGTCAAGAATTTAGTTTGGTTTGCCGTTGTGTCTATTCTAGCTTTACACTGAGCTTTATTGAAACTTGTGGGCTGTACAGCCCTGATCTGAGGGTGGCTGGAAGTGGTGCTTCTATTTCCAGGAGATTCAATTACCTCACTTGGCAGTCTTCCTGTCTTTGGTCAGAGGCTGAAATTGCTTACCACACGGAAGGCCCCAATTATCTGATTTAGTGTCATTACTGCTCGGCAGATGACTTCTTCCAAAATATATGATTCTTTCCCAACTACATTCTTGATCAAACAACAACAACCACAACAAAACATCTCTACCACCACCACTAACAACAAAAACTCCAGAAAACAAATGAGCAGGTTGATATTTATGTTGTGGACTCATGGACATTGAGAGGTTAAAAGAATGGACACAGCTTTCCACAAAGATTCACAAAGTTGCATAGCAGAAGATGTGAGGTAAAGATGTCAAAGTCAGATCTCACTTTACTACTAGTAGGTAAAGTGTAAGGTCTGATGTGATCACTACTGGAAATAGAAAATATCTGGAGACAACTAAAGGATAAGTCCATGAAAAAAAAGGGAAACGGTGTCAAACATTGTTAGCAAGACTGTAAAAAGAGAGAAAAAGAAAAAGAGATGAAGAAATAAATAGGAATAAGAAAAAGCTCCCACTCAAATGGGGAGTTCTCTTCCCCTTCCATCTGCCCCTAGCATATCAAGTCTCATCAGGACTGCCTAGATCCTCTTCCTCTGTGGCCTGAGGTGAAAGGGATAGAGAGGAAAAGGGAGGGAAGATGGGACAAGGAGGAGTTGAAGAAGGGGGCTACAATCGGGATATAAAGTGAATAAATTGTAAAAAAATGAAATAAAATAAAAATAAATAAAGTACTTTCTGATTAAAAAAAGAAAGAAAGGAAAAGCTTCCAAACTGATGTTTTAATTCAAGTTCTAAAATCTCAAGAGACAACTGAAGATACATAATGCTTTGATATTCAAGGCAATCAATTATTAGAAGATATGTTTTGTTCAGGTGAATCTATATTTGTATAGTAGTCTGACAAAAATAACATATTTAATAAAGAAAGTTCAACACAGTGCATTTTGTTCCAGTCCGAGTTTAAATTGAAGTTATAATATGTAGGTTTTTTTCAGTCACAAAAATCAAATGAGGGAGAATTCAACAAAAATTAAACAGATTTTACTTTTTTTTCTTTATTAATTACACTTTATTCACTTTGTATCCCCCCTGTGGTTCCCTCCCTCCTCACGTCCCGATCCCTCCCTTCCTCCACCCTCTGCATGCATGCCCCTCCCCAAGTCCACTGATGGGGGAGGGCTTCTTTTCCTTCCTTCTGATCCTAGTCAATTAGGTCTCATCAGGGGTGGCTGCATTGTCTTCCTCTGTGACCTGGTAATGCTGCTTCCCCCTCAAAGGGAGGAAGTTAAATAGGAGGCCAATCAGTTTATGTCAGAGACAGTCCCTGTTCCTATTACAATGGAGCCCACTCCGATACTGAACTGCCATGGGCTACATCTGTGCAGGGGTCTTAGGTTATCTCCATGCATAGTCCTTGGTTGGAATAGCAGTCTCAGGAAAGAGCCCTGTGCTCAGATTTTTTGGTTCTGTTGCTCTCCTTGTAGAGTTCCTGTCCTCTCTAGATCTTACTGTTTCCCACTTCTTTTCTAAGATTCCCTGCACTCTGCCCAAAGGTTGGCCATAAGTCTCAGCATCTGCATTGATAGTCTGCAGGGCAGAGCCTTTCAGAGGTCTTCTGTGTCAGGCTCCTGACTTGTTCCCTCTTTTCTCCTTCTTCTGATGTCCAGCCTCTTTGTCTTTCTGGATAGGAATTGAGCATTTTAGCAAGAGTCCTCCCTCTTGATTAGTTTCTTTAGGTGTACAGATTTTAGTAGGTTTATTCTATATTATAAGTCTATATGAGTGAGAACATACTGTGTGCATCTTTCTGCTTCTGGTATAGCTCACTCAGGATGATCTTTTCCAGTTCCCACCATTTACCTGCAAATTTCATGATTTCCTTATTTTTTATTGCTGAGTAATATTCCATTGTATAGATATACCACAATTTGTGCATCCATTCCTCCACTGAGGGGCATCTGGGCTGTTTCCAGCTTCTGGCTATTACAAATAAGGCTGCTACAATCATGGTTGAGCAAATGTCCTTACTGTGTACTTGAGACTCTTTTGTGTATATGCCTAGGAGTGGTATGGCTGGATCTTGAGGAACTGCTATTTCTAGTTGTCTGAGAAAGCACCAGATTTGCTTTCCAGAGTGGTTGTACAAGTTAACATTTTCACCAGCAGTGGAGGAGGGTTCCCCTTTCTCCACAACCTCTCCAGCATGTGTTGTCTCTTGAGTTTTTGATCTTAGCCATTCTGATGGGTATAAGGTGAAATCTTAAGGTCGTTTTGATTTGCATTTCCCTGATGGCTAATGAGGTTGAACATTTCTTTAAATGTTTCTCTGTCATTCGATATTCCTCTAATGAGAATTCTCTGTTTAGCTCTGTACCCCATTTTTTAATTGGATTACTTGATTTTTTGCTGTTTAACTTCTTTAGTTCTTTATATATACTGGATATTAGTCCTCTGTCAGATATAGGGTTGGTGAAGATCCAACTTTTGCATAACAGATAATTTCATGTTCTTTTTTCAATAGCAAGGTGTCTAAGACTAGGTACTTTATGAAGGAGAGGTTTACCTCACACAAGCTTTTGAAGGTGGGAGTCCAATCTTGTATGCCACTCAGAAGATAGCCTTCTTGTCTGTGACAAAACATAGTGGATCAGAAATGGAAACAGCCATATACAGATGGAGCCAAGCTCTTAGAATGGCTTTGTCTCAAAGCAATCCACCTTAATAAGAGTCAACTCAACCTAAGATTAACATGAGTACTTCACACTAGGACCACAACTATTACCATCACTTCAGTAGTGCTACACTAAGGACACAGGCCCAAGCACAGGATTATGAGGACGAACTGTACCTGAATCATAGCAAATATTACCTGAAGTGTTTTTATTCTGTTTCAGGTAAAGGAAAAATATTTAAACAATTATATTATGCAAGTAAGCACTAATTTAAGAATTTGCACAGTGTAACAATCCATGGGTTATTTCAGACCTTGCTGACAATCTCTTCTCTTTTAAATCATACATAACCAATGTCTCAAGGAAAGGTACTTTGAAGAGATCCTTTGTGAGAATTAGACATCTTGGAACTGGAGTTTCAGGGAGTTATAAGATTTCATGAGAGTGGTGTGAAGTAAGCCCATATCTCCTACAAAAACAGTATGTTTTCTTAACCTCTGAACCATCACTCCAAAACCATAGTTTCTCCACAATTTAACTAATCCTTACTGTTTTTTGTATTTTCCAAAATAAATATGATAGTTCATGTAAAAAATAATAGGGTTCAAATATCTGCTTGCTGGAACACATTCTTCTGGTTTTGTTATGTTTTGCTTTGTTTTTTGGTTTTTGGTTTGATTGTTTTTGTTTTTTCTTAGAATTGTGCCTAATACATTTTATTCCTATTATTTTTTCATAGTCTTCCAAGAAAATTGTTAAAAGTGGATATCAGAAGGTTCATTAACATAGCAATAATAATTTTGGGTGTTTATATACATTTTTTCATCTAATCTTAAAATATTATCCAAGGACTTTTTTTTTTTCCATATGGCCTTTTTAGTACTACTACAAAATATCATTCTTGTGGGACAAGACACTTACTTCCCTACAGAAGATGATGAGTTCTTCATCCGTGGCCTTCAAGGTTGTGCTGACTGGATTCTACCCTCTAGGATCAGTTATCCAGACTCACATTAAAATATTTAGTCACTTATTTTTCAGATGTTACAATGATTGTGTGACACAGTTTCTATCTTTGGAACACAGGAGCTGTGTCAGTGTGAAATATTTTTTATTGATGCTGGAGAACAGTGTGAATTTTCCAAAATTTGAAACATGACATTTTGAAGATTTCTGAGTGTATGCACATTATATATCTTTCTATCTATCTTTATCTATCTTTCTATTTTTCTATCTATTTATCTATCTGTCATCTACACTTCTGTGTAATATCTATCATGAATCTATAATAGTATAACATCTATATATATCTGTGAGATTTTCTCTTATCTATCACTCATCTGTGAATCATCTATTCATCTATAAACCATCAATTTATTATTCCTGTATTAATCCATCTATAATAATATATATGTATATCCACCTATCTGTATATTATCATAAGTTTTATCCACATAATAATATTTATAATCACATAAAATAAAGCAGTTATAACAAGTGAACATTGTGAGACCATAATGGCAGAGAAAGGAAAGAGACTATAAAGAGATAAGGTAGATTTGAATCTACCATGCCATAAGTACTGAGGACCTTGGAAGTATACATCATCTTTATTTTTTCATAGGTTAGTCATTTTGGTTCAAAGGCTGTGATCAATACACTAATATTTTTAAAAGGGAAATGACAGCCATGGAAGTTCTGCAGAGTGAAAGTGCTCATGAAGTTAGAGCAGAGGTTAGCTTGCAGTGTGATACTAAGGCACCGCAGGTGATGTGCTGTGCCAACACTATCCTTGTGTACTCCTTGTTTGCTGAATGTTCACACCTTTTAAACAAATAGAAAACCTGAAATTGGTGGAAAGAGAATAAAAAATACCCAGTATTTTATGTAATTTCTTTTGTTAGTTGGTTTTTAAATGTACATTGAGAAATACCTAGAATTATTCAAATAAAAAGATAAAGAAAATTATAGTCTTCAAATCAATGAGGAAAAGAAGGAGGAAATGAAGTCTTTCAGATACAGACATTGCTTACAAAGGCACTCGTGACCACAGAACATTTCTTTCTTTTCTTTTTTCTTCTTTCATTTTCTTCTTTATCTTGTTGTTGTTGTTGTTCTTTTTTTTTCCATACATAAAGTCTACTCCATGACAGTATCAATAGAAGAAAATATTCTTTCACATTCAACATCATTGATAGATATTTTGGTACTCAGTATATTCACAAAGTAGCACTGATGCTTTAAGTATTAACTTCAGATATTTGTTTAATTGAGTAAATTATTTTCCAGTAAGGAATCTATATCTATGAGGATCAATGCCAGTTTTCCAACAGATATCTGTCCTTTCTTCTTTGGCATCTATTCAACATATTTTTTTATTATTGTTAAAATTCATTTTCCCTTTTAAGTTGGTTATATGTTTCAATATTCTTCTTCAGTATACTAAACTTTGAGTTTATTTTTATAATCCTTATATTTTTTATTATATAGATAAATGGATTATAAAGTCAAATGTCATCAGTAAACAAAATTATGTCTACTGAAATTTGCTATTTTATGATATTAGTCAGTTGCAATGTCTGTCAGTCATTTTGATTAAAAATTGTATACATTGCAACTATTTATTTGAGATTAGAAGTCTAAAGCAACTTTTGTTCTAAGTCAGTTCAATTAGTAGTTATAAATCTCTTTGCCTGGTGGAAATTGATTCAGAAGGGAAAAACAAACTTTTAACTTAGAAGTAAAAATTTCTTTGGGTAAAAATAGAATGGTATAAGAAAATTTTAAAGTAGTTTATTTTATTTAGTTAATTTTTATTCTTTTCTTCTTTGAAACCTGTTCATTCTGTATGGCCAAAGCTATACTGTAGTCATGATTCGTCAGCTTCTAAAAGCTGGTACCATACCTGGCTTATGATATTAATTTAAACAATAATTTTAATTTAAGTTTTCATGTTCATCAGCCTTTTACTTAATGACTTTTGGAAGTCTTTTTTTTTTGCATTTAGAGGTGCTGTAGGATTACTGAGGAGGTTCAGGTTGTAAGTTTTGCTACAGAAGCACAAACAAGCAAACAATAGCACACTACTTTAATCCTAGCAGTGTAGAAGTAGAGACAGGTAGATTCCTCAGGCTTCCATGTGACCTTGTCAACCTAAATCTAAAAACCCATACCCACTCAGTATCCAAGTGAGTTACCTAGTAATGGGAACAGGGACTGTCTCTGACATGAATTCAGTGGCTGGCTCTTTGATCACCTCCCCCTCAGGGGGATGCAGCCTTACCAAGCCACAGAAGAAGACAATGCAGTCAGTCCTGATGAGACATGATAGGCTAGGTTCAGATGGAAGGGGAGGAGGACCTCCCCTATCAGTGGACTTAGAGAGGGGCATGGGAGGAGATGAGGGAGGAAGTGTGAGATTGGGAGGGAGGGGGCTACAGCTGGGATGCAAAGTAAATAAATTGTGAATAATATAAAAAATAAAATATAGGGGCGGGGCAAGATGGCGGCGCCAGGAGGACTCTCATTCTGAGGAGCAGCACAGCAGGATTGGCACAGTGACCAGCAATCAGAACTCATGGCCATAAAACAAAAGTGATTATGTTTCACAGGTGAGAGGATACCCCACAGTGGGGGATTCAATCAGTTTTAACTCACCCGGCTAAACCTCAGAAGAGATCTCTGTTCCTCCAGGCACTTGGGCGCCAGCCCAGAGCTATCCGCCAGCGCAATCTGGTCACCGTCCCAGACTGAACTGTGGGCCCACAACACCATAGACTGGATTTCCCAGTTGAGAGATAACCCCACAGAGCAGGAAACAATTGGGACCGACCTCAGGTTACCCAGACATCCCCTGGAAAAGACTCAGGTTCCGCGGGTGCCCCAAGAGCCAGTCCGGACCCAGAGCTGGGACACAGGTGCCTGCATGCTTGCCTGATTCGCCACCTCAGATAGAACTGTGGGAACCAGAGCACTAGGGCACCAGACTGCGTGTCTCTGGCAGAAGGAAACCCCCAGCGGAGGGGGTCAGCAGCTCTAACGCTTAGGACACCCAGCACCAAACACTTCCTGGACTCACGCAGACTCTAGTGCAGGCAGGAGCGCTGTGCTCTGCCGCCATTATTGAGTTCCCCTAGGGCACTGGAACACACAGCTGCATCCTCAGACCTACAAAAGCCAGAGAGCCATTACAGCAGCCCTCAGATACTATGCCAAGGATCAACCAGTTATCTCTAGCTAGACTGTCAGAACTGTGGAAATCCCTGGTCCTCCAAGAGGGCTGCACCCACAGCATATGGACCAGAGCAGTGCATGCAGCCGCCATCCCAGACAGAGACACACAGCTTCTGGTCCAGAGTGAGGCACCCAGCCTCCAGACCAGAACAGTGCCCCCAGGTGCCAACTCAACCTAGGTGCACATTCTCCAGGTCCAGAGCGGAGCAACCAGCCTCTGGCCCAGAGACTTGCTGAGAGCACCTTTCACTTTCCCGGACAGAACTGTGCGCCCCAGGATAACAGACTGAGGTTCCCTGTTGGGAGAAAACCCCACAGCTAGGGAATCAGCAGTTTCTTCAAGAGGACTGTACATGGAAATTTAGTGAGCAGCAGCACACTAAATTTATAACAAGAAACCCAGCAGTGGGTCAGCTGTCTTGAGAAATTCTATGGGTAAGAGGAGATCCCCCCCCTGCCTAACATAGACCACAGCTACTACTCAGGGCTATAAACCTGAGGTGAGCAGTGGCAACTCCTGAGAAACACTGGCCATACAGTGACCATAACCAAAAAGCAGAGAAGGACTCCTTCAGGAAAAATCATCTTCCGGCCATGGGGATACTCCCTACCTCAGGACTCCAGGAAGCACAGAAACTAAAAGCCAACACCTAAATCAGCCCAATGGGTAGAGGTCAGCGTAAAAGCTCAACCAACAAATGAGAGAACAATATGGCATCTCCAGAACCCAGCCATCCAGAGGCGAACAACCCTGAACAATACAGCATAATAGAAAATCAAGAAGATGACCTTACATCTATGTTGATGAAGAGGATAATAGAGGAAACAAATAAAATACGTAAAGAATTAGAGGAAGATAAAACCAAACAGATCATCGCTATCCGTAAAGAAATGGAGGAAGATAAAGACAAGCAGATTAGGGCCATCCGTGAAGAAATATGGGAAGATGCAGCCAAACAGCTTGTGGCCTTCAGAGAAGAAATAATTAAATCACTGAAAGAAATAAAAGAGACAGAGTTGAACGAACTAAAAGAAAAAGAGGAAAATACAAGCAGACAGGTGAAGGAAGTAAACAAAACAACTCAAGACCTGAAGATAGAACTAGAAAAATTAAAGAAAACACAAATGGAGGAAATAATGGAGAGGAAGAATTTAGGGAAGAAAACAGGAACTACAGAGGTAAGCATAACCAACAGACTACAAGAAATGGAAGAAAGAATCTCAGGTGTAGAAGATACAATGGAAGAAATCGATGTATCTGTCAAAGAAAATGTTAAATCCAAAAAATTCCTGACACAGACCGTCCAAGAAATCCAAGACAATATGAAAAGACAAAACCTAAGAATAATAGGAATAGAGGAAAAAGAAGACTCACTTCTCCAAAGCCCAGAAAATATTTTCAACAAAATCATTGAAGAAAATTTCTCCAAGTTAAAGGAGAAGCCAATAAGAATACATGAGGCCTACAGAACACCCAACAAATTTGACGAGAAAAGAAAATCCTCCTGCCACATAATAACCAAAACAGTAAGTATACAGAACAAAGAAAAAATACTAAAAGCTGCAAGGGAAAAAGGCCAAGTAACATATACGGGAAACCCATTAGAATCACACCTGACTTTTCAACAGAAACTATGAAAGCCAGAAGGGCCTGGACAGAAATCATGCAGACCCTAAGAGAACACAGATGTCAACCCAGGCTACTATACCCTGCAAAACTCTCAGTCCTCATAGACTGAAAAAACAAGATATTCAATGACAAAAACAAATTTCAACAATACCTACACACAAATCCAGTATTACAGAAGACACTGGAATGGAAAATACAACCCAAGAAAATTAGCTTCTTTCAAGAAAACACAGGAAATAATTAACCTTACTACAGCAAAACAAAAAACAACCAAGAACACAACGTTATGAACACAGCCAACCTCAATATCAAAGGATCTAACAGCCACTGGTCATTAATCTTTCTCAACATCAATGGACTCAACACTCCAGTAAAAAGACACAGATTAACAGAATGGATACGTAAACAAAACCCAGCAATCTGTTGCATACAAGAAACACACCTAAGACACAAAGATAGACATTACCTGAGGGTAAAAGTTTGGAAGATGACTTTCCAAGCGAATGGACCCAAGAAACAAGCAGGAGTAGCCATTCTAATATCTGATAAAATAGACTTTCAACCAAAATTAATAAAAAGAGATGAGGAAGGACCCTTCATACTCACCAATGGAAAATTCCACCAGGAAGACATCACAATCCTGAACATCTATGCCCCAAATACAAGAGCACCCACATTTGTAAAAGAAACATTGATAAAATTTAAACCACATATAGATCCCCACACCATAATAGTGGGAGACTTCAAACACCACACTTTCAACAAAGGACAGGTCAACAAAACAGAAATTAAACAAAGAAACAATATCTCTGACAGAGGTCATGAATCAAATGGACCTCACAGACATTTTTTTTTTCGTATTTTATTTTTTTCTTATCAGTTACATTTTATTAACTATGTACTCCAGCCATGTCCCAATCCCTCATTCCCTCCCAGTCCCTCCCTCCCTCCCTCCTCTCCACTGTGCCCCTTGCCAAGTCCACTGATAGGGGGGACCTCCTCCCCATTCATCTGATCCTGTTTTATGAGGTATCCTCAGGACTGGCTGCAAAGCTCTCCTCTGTGGCCTAACAGGACTGCACCTCCCTTGGGGGGGTGGGGAGGCCAAAGAGCCAGTCATTGAGTTCCTGTTAGAAATAGTCCTTGTTCCCCTCACTATGGGAAACCAATTGGTTACTGAGCTACCACAGGCTACATCTGAGCAGAGGTTCTAGGTTACATTCATACATGGTCCTTGGTTGCATGTCAGTCTCAGAAAAGACCCTGTGCCCAGATATTTTTGGTCCTTGTGGAGCTCCTATCCTTTCCTCATCAGTCTAACTCCCCTTCTTTCTTATGATTCCCTGCACCCTGCCAAAGGTTTGGTCACGAGTCTTTGCTTTGAAAACACCGCTAGTTAGAGTCTTTCCAATGTGCTCGGTAGACTCCTGTCAATGTTCAATGCGTATCCTATCTGTCTTTCAAAACGAGGATTGATAATCTTACCCCATATCCACTCTCTTGATTAACATTTTAGGTGTATAGATTTTATTATGTTTATTATATCTTATAGGTCTATATAAGTGAGTATATACCATGTTTGTCTTTCTCCTTCTGGGATATTTCACTCAAGATGATCTTTTCTAGATTCCACCATTTGCCTGTAAATTTCATGATTTCCTCCTTTTTGATTGCTGAGTAGTATTCCATTGTGTAAAAATACTACAATTTCTGTACCCATTCCTCCGTTGATGGACATCTGGGTTGTTTCCAGGTTCTGGCTATTACAAATAAAGCTGCTATAAACATGGTTGAGCAAATATCCCTTTTGTGTACTTGAGCAAATTTTGGGTATATACCTAGCAGTGGTATAGCTGGGTCTTGAGGAAGCACTATTCCTAATTGTCTTAGAAAGCGCCAGATAGATTTCCAGAGTGGTTGTACTAGTTTACATTCCCACCAGCAGTGGAGGAGGGTTCCCCTTTCTCCACAACCTCTCCAGCATGTGTTGTCCCTTGAGTTTTTCATTTTGGCCATTCTGATGGGTGTAAGGTGATATCTCAGGGTCCTTTTGATTTGCATTTCCCTGATGGCTAATGAGAATGAGCATTTCTTTAAGTGTTTCTCTGCCATTCGATATTCCTCTGTCGAGAATTCTGTTTAGCTCTGTTCCCCATTTTTTAATTGGATTACTTGGTTTGCTGCTTTTCAGCTTCTTTAGTTCTTTGTATATACTCGATATTAATCCTCTGTCAGATAAAGGGTTAGTGAAGATTCTTTCCCAATCTGTAGGCAGGCGTTTTGTTTTGATAACAGTGTCCTTTGCTTTACAGAAGCTGTTCAGTTTCATGATGTCCCATTTATTGATTGTTGCTCTTAGAGCCTGTGCTGTTGGTGTTCTGTTCAGGAAGTTGTCTCCTGTGCCAATGAGTTCTAGGCTGTTCCCCACTTTTTCTTCTAACAGATTTAGAGTATCTGGTTTTATGTTGAGGTCCTCGATCCACTTGGACTTTAGTTTTGTGCAGGGTGATAAATATAGATCTATTTTCATTTTTCTGCATGTGGACATCCAGTTGGTCCAGCACCATTTGTTGAAGATGCTGTCTTTTTTTCTATTGAATGGTTTTGGCTTCTTTGTCAAATATCGAGTATTCATAGGTGTGTGGGTTTATTTCTGGATCTTCTATGTGGTTCCATTGATCCTCCTTTCTGTTTTTATGCCAATACCATGCAGTTTTTATTACTATTGCTCTGTAGTACAACTTGAGATTGGGGATGGAGATACCTCCAGATGATCTGTTGTTGTACAGGATTGTTTTGGAGATTCTGGGTTTTTTGTTTCTCCATATGAAGGTGAGAATCTTTTTTTCAAGGTCTGTAAAGAATTGAGTTGGTATTTTGATGGGAATTGCATTGAATCTGTAGATTGCTTTTGGCGGGACGGCCATTTTCACAATGTTAATCCTACCAATCCATGAGCATGGGAGATATTTCCATCTTCTGAGATCTTCAATTTCTTTCTTCAGAGACTTGAAGTTTTTCTCAAACAGGTCTTTCACTTGCTTGGTTAGTGTCACCCCGAGGTACTTTATGTGGTTAGTGGCTATTGTGAAGGGTGTTGTTTCCCTAATTTCTTTCTTGGCCCTTTTGTCTTTGGTATACAGGAGGTCTTCTGATTTTTTTGAGTTGATGTTGTATCCTGCCACTTTGCTGAAGGTGTTTATCAACTGGAGGAGTTCTCTGGTTGAATTTTTGGGGTCACTCATATATACTATCATATCATCTGCGAATAGTGACACTTTGACCTCTTCCTTTGCAATTTGTATCCCCTTGATCTCCTTTAGTTGTCTTATTGCTCTGGCTAGGACTTCAAGTACTATGTTGAAGAGGTAGGGAGAGAGTGGGCAGCCTTGTCTTGTCCCTGATTTCAGTGGGATTGATTTAAGTTTCTCTCCATTGAGTTTGATGTTGGTTATCGGCTTGCTGTATATTGCCTTTACTATGTTTAGATATGTGCCTTGTATTCCTGATCTCTCCAAGACTTTAAACATGAATGGGTGTTGGACTTTGTCAAATGCTTTTTCAGCATCTAAGGAGATGATCATGTGGTTTTTCTCCTTCAGTTTGTTTATGTGGTGGATTACATTGATGGATTTCCGTATGTTGAACCACCCTTGCATGCCTGGGATGAAGCCTACTTGGTCATGGTGGATGATATCTTTGATCTGTTCCTGCATTCGGTTTGCAAGTATTTTATTGAGTATTTTTGCGTCAATATTCATAAGAGAGATAGGTCTGAAGTTCTCTTTTTTTGTTGGGTCTTTGTGTGGTTTAGGTATCAGGGTGACTGTTGCTTCATAGAATGAGTTTGGTAATGTACCTTCTGTTTCTATTTTGTGGAATAGTTTGAGGAGAATTGGTGTGAGCACTTCTTTGAAGGTCTTGTAGAATTCCGCGCTGAAGCCATCTGGCCCAGGGCTTTTTTTGGAGGGGAGACTGTGAATGACTGCTTCAATTTCCTTGGGGGATATAGGGCGGTTCAGTCTTTCTACCTGATCTTGACTTAATGTTGGAAGATGGAATCTATCAAGAAAATTGGCCATTTCATTTAGATTTTAAAATTATGTAGCATATAGGCTTTTGTAGTATGACCTAATGATTGTTTGAATTTCCTCTGTGTCTGTAGTTATGTCACCCTTTTCATCTCTGATTTTGTTGATTTGGATAGATTCTCTCTACTTTTTAGTTAATTTGGCTAAGGGTTTGTCTATCTTGTTGATTTTCTCAAAGAACCAGCTTTTTGTTTCATTGATTCTTTGAATAGTTTTATTTGTTTCTAATTGATTGATTTCAGCCCTGAGTTTGATTATTTCCAGCCTTCTGCTCCTCTTGGGTGTATCTGCTTCTTTTTTTTTCTAGGGTTTTCAGTTGGGCCATTAAGTTGTTTGTATGTGCTGTTACAAATTTCTTCTTGCAGGCACTTAGTGCTATAAATTTTCCCCTGAGCTCTGCTTTCAGTGTGTCCCATAAATTTGGGTATGTTGTGCCTTCATTTTCATTGAATTCTAGGAAGTCTTTAATTTCTTTCTTTATTTCTTCCTTAACCCAGCTGTCATTGAGTAACAGGTTGTTCAGTTTCCATGTACGTGTAGGCAGTTTGTTATTTCTGTTGTTGTTGAGGTCCAGCTTAAGTCCATGGTGGTCAGATAGAATACAAGGGTTTATTTCAATCTTTTGTATCTGTTGAGGCTTGCTTTATGACCAACTATATGGTCTATTTTGAAGAATGTTCCATGTGGTGCTGAAAAGAAGGTATACTCTTTTGAGTTTGGATGAAAAGATCTGTAGACGTCTATAAGGTCCATTTGATTTAGGGTCTCTGTAAGTTTTTTTATTTCCCTATTTGTTTTCTCTCTAGTTGATCTGTCCCTTGATGAGAGTGGATTGTTGAAGTCTCCCACTATTAGGCTTTTAGGATCAATGTGTGATTTAAGCTTTAATATTGTTTCATTTACGAATGTAGGTGCTCCTGTATTTGGGGCATAGATATTCAAAATTGTGATGTCCTCTTGGTGGATTTTTCCTTTGATGAGAATATAGTGGCCATCGTTATGTTTTTTGATTAACTTGGGTTGAAAGTCTATTTTATTAGATATTAGGATGGCTACTCCCGCTTGTTTTCTGGAACCATTTGCTTGAAAGACATTTTTCTAGCCCTTTACTCTGAGGTAGTGTTTATCTTTGTTGCATAGGTGTGTTTCTTGGATGCAACAGAATGATGGATCCTGTTTCCGCAACCATTCTGTTAGTCTGTGTCTTTTTTTGGGGGGAGTTGAGTCCGTTGATGTTGATAGAAACTAGTGACCAACTATTGTTACTTACTTTAGATGTGGTGTTGGTGGTGTCACTGAGTTTCATTGCTTGTCTTCCTTTGGTTTTTTTTGTTGTGTAGTTATCTATTTCCTCTGTTTCCTTAGATGTAGTTGTTTTCTTTGGTTTGGAGTTTCCCTTCTAGTAACTTCTGTAGAGCTGGGTTACTATGTAGATATTGTTTAAATTCGGTTTTGTCTTGGAATATCTTGAATTCTCCGTCTATGTTGATTGAAAGTTTTGCTGGGTATAGTAGTCTGGGTTGGAATCTGTGGTCCCTTAAGGACTGTATGATTTCTGTCCAGGCCCTTCTGGCTTTCATAATTTCTGTTGAGAAATCTGGTGTGATTCTGATAGGTCTACCTTCATATGTTACTTGGCCTTTTTCCCTTGCTGCTTTTAGAATTTTTTCTTTGTTCTGTAGGTTCAGTGTTTTGACTATGATGTGACGTGAAGAATTTCTTTTCTGGTCTAGTCTACTTGGTGTTCTGTAGGCCTCTTGTATGTTTATGGCCATCTCCTTCTTTAAGTTGGGAAAGTTTTCTTCTATAATTTTCTTGAAAATATTTTCTGGACCTTTGAGCCTGATGTCTTCTTTTTCTTCTACTCCTATTATTCTTAGGTTTTGTCTTTTCTTGGTGTCCTTGATTTCTTGGATGTTTTGTGTTTGAAACTTTTCTGATTTTATTTTTTCTTTGAGAGACGTGTCAATTTCTGCAAGTGTATCTTCGGCTCCTGAGATTCTTTCTTCCATTTCTTGTATTCTGTTGGTGATGCTTACCTTTGTAGTGCCTGATCTTTTCTCTATGTTCTCCAGCTCCTGGTTTTTCTCTATTTGTGTTTTCTTTATTGATTCTAATTCTGTCTTCATGTCTTGCACCATTTCCTTCATCTGTTTGAATGTGGACTCCTGCTTTTCAATGATAGCTTCTATTTTTTTGTCAGTTTCCTCTCTATGTATCACTAATTGTGCCTCTACTTCTTTGGGTATAATTGCCTGTATTTCTATGAGAGCTTTGTTCATTTCTTCTTTATTTGCCTTCATTTGTGTGGACATTTCTTTGAGAGCTTTGTGCTTTTCTTCTCTGTTTGCCTCAATTTTCGTGGTCATTTCTCTGAGAGCACGATTTGTTTCCTCTTGGTTAGTCTCGATTTCTTTGGTTATTTCTCTGAGGGCTTTGTTCATTTCATCTCTATGGGCCTCTAGTAGCTGGAGAAACATAGTTTTGAGGTCGTTTTCTTGTATATCTAGTGAATTGAAGTGTCCATTGTTTTGTGGGGTTGCTGGTGAGGTCATTATGTCCTGATTTTTGTTGGGAGTGTTCTTACATCTGCCTCTAGCCATCTGGTTATTTATAATCCTGACTGGTTGTTCCTCGAGATTATAGTTCGGGCTATGATCCTCTCTTTCTGTTTTCTGGACTGTTTTTTCAGGAAGATGAGAGAGGTTCACTGCTTTGGGAGTGTGCACTGTGTTTTCAATTTTGCCTAAGTAAAGAATGTGACGCTGGCACTATTCGCGTGCGCTTTTAGCGGGCGCAGTGTACATGTGCGGATTGTCTGACTATTGCAGTGTCCTGCAAGCCACTATTAAGCAGTTCTGACTGAGATCCAGGGATTGTCTGCCTGGATTAAACTGGTGGACCCACAAGGCAGAGGCTTCACTGTTGGGGTCGCTATCCCAAGAATCCCTCTGATGCCCACACTAGGAGTGTGGGTGCCAGGGATCTCATCTGGTTGCTTCTGTGGAGAGGCCCTGGGTCTGGGGCAATCTCTCCCTAGAAGGCTCACTCACTCTCTTGCAGGACCAGTTGGAATGCACAGAGGTTCCCCTTGCTCACTACTCTCTGTTTTGGTCCTGCTGCGGAAGTGCACGGGTTTGTTTATGTTGTGGATTACATTGATGGATTTCCATATGTTGAACCACCCTTGCATGCCTGGGATGAAGCCTATTTGGTCATGGTGGATGATATCTTTGATCTGTTCCTGCATTCGGTTTGCAAGTATTTTATTGAGTATTTTTGCGTCAATATTCATAAGAGAGATAGGTCTGAAGTTTTCTTTTTTTGTTGGGTCTTTGTGTTTTTTAGGTATCAGGGTGACTGTTGCTTCATAGAATGAGTTTGGTAATGTACCTTCTGTTTCTCTTTTGTGGAATAGTTTGAGGAGAATTGGTGTGAGCACTTCTTTGAAGGTCTGGTAGAATTCCGTGCTGAAACCATCTGGCCCAGGGCTTTTTTTGGAGGGGAGACTGTGAATGACTGCTTCAATTTCCTTGGGGGATATAGGGCTGTTCAGTCTTTCTACCTGATCTTGACTTAATGTTGGAAGACGGAATCTATGAAGAAAATTGTCCATTCCATTTAGGTTTTCAAATTTTGTGGCATATAGACTTTTGTAGTATGACCTACAGCGTCTGTAGTTATGTCACCCTTTTCATTTCTGCTTTTGCTGATTTGGATAGATTCTCTCTGCTCTTTAGTTAGTTTGGCTAAGGGTTTGTCTATCTTGTTGATTTTCTCAAAGAACCAGCTTTTTGTTTCATTGATTCTTTGAATAGTTTTATTTGTTTCTAATTGATTGATTTCAGCCCTGAGTTTGATTATTTCCAGCCGTCTGCTCCTCTTTGGTGTATCTGCTTCTTTTTTTTCTAGGGTTTTCAGTTGGGCCATTAAGTTGTTTGTATGTGATGTTACGAATTTCTTCTTGCAGGCACTTAGTGCTATAAATTTTCCTCTGAGTACTGCTGTCAATGTGTCCCATAAATTTGGGTATGTTGTGCCTTCATTTTCATTGAATTCTAGGAAGTCTTTAATTTCTTTCATTATTTCTTCCTTAACCCAACTGTCATTGAGTAACAAGTTGTTCAGTTTCCATGTGCATGTCGGCTTTTTGTTATTTCTGTTGTTCTTGAGGTCCAGCTTTAGTCCATGGTGGTCAGATAGAATACAAAGGATTATTTCAATCTTTTTGTATCTGTTGAGGCTTGCTTTATGACCAAATATATGGTCTATTTTGGAGAAGGAAAATGCGGTGCTGAAAAGAAGGTATACTCTTTTGTGTTTGGATGAAAAGATCTGTAGACATCTATTAGGTCCATTTGGTTTAGGGACTCTGTGAGTGTTTTTATTTCCCTATTTGTTTTCTGTCTAGTTGATCTGTCCCTTGGTGAGAGTGGGGTGTTGAAGTCTCCCACTATTAGGCTTTTAGGATCAATGTGTGATTTAAGCTTTAATATTGTTTCATTTACGAGTGTAGGTGCTCTTGTATTTGGGGCATAGATATTCAAAATTGTGATGTCCTCTTGGTGGATTTTTTCTTTGATGAGAATATAGTGGCCATCCTTATCTTTTTTGATTAACTTGGGTTGAAAGTTTATTTTATTAGATATTAGGATGGCTACTCCCGCTTGTTTCCTGGAACCATTTGCTGGAAAAAACATTTTTCCAGCCCTTTACTCTGAGGTAGTGTTTATTTTTGTTGCATAGGTGTGTATCTTGGATGCAACAGAATGTTGGATCCTGTTTCCACAACCATTCTGTTAGTCTGTGTCTTTTTATTGGGGAGTTGAGTCCGTTGATGTTGATAGATACTAGTGACCAACAATTGTTACTTACTTTTGATGTGGGTTTGGTGGTGTCACTGAGTTTCATTGCTTGTATTCTTTTGATTTTTTTGTTAGGTAGTTATGTATTTCCTGTTTCCTTAGATGTAGTTGTTTTCTTTGGGTTGGAGTTTCCCTTCTAGTAACTTCTGTAGAGCTGGGTTACGATGTAGATATTGTTTAAATTTGGTTTTGTCATGGAATATTTTGAATTCTCCGTTTATGTTGATTGAAAGTTTTGCTGGGTATAGTAGTGTGGGTTGGTAGTAGTAGTGGGTATAGTAATCTGTGGTCCTTTAAGGACTGTATGATTTCTGTCCAGGCCCTTCTGGCTTTCATAGTTTCTGTTGAGAAATCTGGTGTGATTCTGATAGGTCTACCTTCATATGTTACTTGGCCTTTTTCCCTTGCTGCTTTTAGAATTTTTTCTTTGTTCTGTAGGTTCAGTGTTTTGACTATGATGTGACATGAAGAATTTCTTTTCTGGTCTAGTCTACTTGGTGTTCTGTAGGCCTCTTGTATGTTTATGGCCATCTCCTTCTTTAAGTTGGGAAAGTTTTCTTCTATAATTTTCTTGAAAATATTTTCCGGACCTTTGAGCTTGATGTCTTCTTTTTCTACTACTCCTATTATTCTTAGATTTTGTCTTTTCATGGTGTCCTTGATTTCTTGGATGTTTTGTGTTTGGAAGTTTTCTGATTTTATTTTTTCTTTGAGAGACGTGTCAATTTCCGCAAGTGTATCTTCGGCTCCTGAGATTCTTTCTTACATCTCTTGTATTTTATTGGTGATGCTTACCTTTGTAGTTCCTGATCTTTTCTCTATGTTCTTCAGCTCCTGGTTTTTCTGTATTTGTGTTTTCTTTATTGATTCTAATTCTGTTTTCATGTCTTGTACCACTTCCTTAATCTGTTTGAATGTGGAGTCCTGCTTTTCAGTGACAAATTCTATTTTTTTGTCTGTTTCCTCTCTATGTATCACTATTTGTGCCTCTACTTCTTTAGATATAATTGCCTGTATTTCTATGAGAGCTTTGTTTATTTCTTCTTTATTTGCCTTCATTTGTGTGGACATTTCTTTGAGAGCTTTGTGCATTTCTTCTCTGTTTGCCTCAATTTTTGTGGCCATTTCTCTGAGAGCTTGATTCGTTTCCTCTTGGTTTGTCTCGATTTCTTTGGCTATTTCTCTGAGGGCTTTGTTCATTTCATTTTTATGGGCCTCTAATAGCTGGAGAAGCAAAGTTTTGAGGTTGTTTTCTTGTATATCTAGTGAATTGAAGTGTCCATTGTTTTGTGGGGTTGCTGGTGAGGTCATTATGTCCTGATTTTTGTTGGGAGTGTTCTTATGTCTGCTTCTTGCCATCTGGTTATTTATAACCCTCACTGTTTTTTTTTCTCGAGTTTGTAGTTTCGGCTATGATCATCTCTTTCTGTTTTCTGGACTGTTTTTTCAGGAAGATGAGAGAGGTTCACTGGTTTGGGAGTATGCGTTGTGGTTTCAGTTTTGCCTAAGTAAGGTATGTGATGCTGGCGCTATTCACGTGTGCTTTTAGTGGGCACAGTGCACATGCATGGATTCTCTGACTATTACAGTGGCCTGCAGGCCACTATTATGCAGTTCTGTCTGAGATCCAGGGATTGTTTGCCTGGATTACACTTGTGGACCTGCAAGGCAGAGGTTTCAACGCTGGGGTCGCTATCCCAAGAATCCCTATGATGCCCACACTAGGGGTGTGGGTGGCAGGGATCTAGTCTAGTTGCTTCTGTGGAGAGGCCCTGGTTCTGGGGAAAACTCTCCCCAGAAGGCTCACTCACTCTCTTGCAGGACCAGTTGGAATGCACAGGGGTTCCCCTTGCTCTCTACTCTCTGATTTGGTCCTGCTGCAGAAAATGCGTGGGTAGGCTAACAGTCAGCTCTGTGACAGTGTGACCGCAGGACTCGGTGTCCACCTTTCCTGTGTGCTGCCTCTTTGTCCTTTCCTTCTGCCAGGAGGGGTTATGTTGACTGGTCCCTGGGTGGCGAGGGAAAGAGTTAGGGTGAGTGTACTCAATCCCAGATCCCGGGCCCAGATCTCTCTGCCAGAAGCAGCCTAGCGGTAGAATCTATGTTTGCTGATCCCAAGAGAGTACCGGGTAGGGTTGAGTGTCCTCAGATCCAGAGCTTGGGTTTCTCTGCTAGGGGCCGCTGGAGAGAGGGTGCTGTGTCCTTGGCAGGCTGCCTCTCTGTCCTTCCCCTCTGACCTTCTCCTCTGCTAGGTCAAGCTTATGGAGGTGCTCTCAGGGGAGTGCCAGCAGGGGTTGGGGCTTCTCAGTCGGATCCTGAGCCCTGAGCTGGCGTTTCTCTGCCAGGGGTCGGGGGGGGGGGGGCGCCGGTGATAGAACTTGCTGCTAGACCTTATTGCGCTGGACCCAGGATAATCTCAGGACGTGTAGAATGACCACAGTCCCAGATCCTGAGCTGTAGTTTGTTTGCTAGGAGCGGCAGGCAGCACTGGAGTTCAGGCACTGTGAAGCCACTGTGTGCCTCTTTATCCTTCCACTCCACTGCGGCAGGGTGATGGCGGCGTTTGGGGGAGTGTACAAAAGGATTGGGTTTTCTCAGCCCCGATCTCGGGTTGGGGTACAGACAATGTGGTCTGTGGCAGATTCTGCTGGATGCCTCCTGCCTCCGAAGAGGGAGTAGGGATTTTGAGCTGGGCACGCAGCTGAGATCCGTGCGCGGCAGGAGCTCAATTGTGATGGCGGCAGGTACCCACCGAGATCGGAGAGACCTTCCAGGGAAAGACTGGGTGACCGGTGACCAGTCTGGCAACTTTCCTTCCCCGTTGGGTTTTTTTGCGACTGGGACTCCCAGCCTCAGGCACCCATGTGCCCACCAATCAGCTTGGGAAACTGATCAGGAGAAGCAGGCTTGCACCACCAGCCCAGAGACCCAAAGCCTGTGTTAGCCGGGTTCTCTTCCGGGTTCTGGCTGGGCAGCCGAGAGTGGACCCGACTGATTCCCATGCCATGGGAGCCTCCCCTCACTTGGGAAACACGATCGATAGCTGTTCTTTTAGGGCCCAGAGTTCAGTCTCCTGGTCGCTGCTCGGGTGTGTTGTCCTGCTTCTCAGACACAGTGTTCTCCTGGTGCCGCCATCTTGGCTCCCCCCTCACAGACATTTACAAAAATTTACACCCAAACACAAAAGAATTTACCTTCTTCTCAGCACCTCATGGAACCTTCTCCAAAATAGACCATATAGTTGGTCACAAAGCAAGCCTCAACAGATACAAGAAGACTAAAATAATCCCTTGTATCCTGTCTGATCACCATGGAATAAAGCTGGACTTCAACAACAACAGAAATAGCAAAAAGCATACACACACATGGAAACTGAACAACTTGTTACTAAATGACAGCTGGGTCAGGGAAGAAATAAAGAAAGAAATTAAAGCCTTTCTAGAACTCAATGAAAATGAAGACACAGCATACCCAAACTTATGGGACACAATGAAAGCAGTGCTAAGAGGAAAGTTCATAGCACTAAGTGCCTTCAAGAAGAAATTCGAGACAGCTCATTCAAGCAACTTAATAGCCCACTTAAAAACCCTAGAAAAGAAGAAGCAGACACACCAAAAAGGAGTATACTGCTGGAAATAATCAAACTCAGGGCTGAAATCAATAAATTAGAAACAAATAAGACAATTCAAAGAATCAATGAAACCAAGAGCTGGTTCTTGGAGAAAAGCAACAAGATCGACAAACCCTTAGCCAAGCTAACTAAAAGGCAGTGAGACACCACCCAAATCAACAAAATCAGAAATGAAATTAGGGACATAACTACAGACACTGAGGAAATCCAAACAATCATTAGGACTTACTTCAAAAGTCTATACTCAACACAATTGAAAACATAAATGAAATGGACAATTTTCTTGATCGATTTGACTCACCAAAGCTGAATCAGGACCAGGTAAATCAAGTAAATAGTCCTATATCCCCCAAAGAAATAGAAGCAGTCATCAAAAGTCTCCCATCCAAAAAAAGCCCAGGACCAGATGGCTTCAGCGCAGAATTCTACCAGACCTTCAAAGAAGAGCTAACTCCAATTCTCTTCAAACTATTCCACAAAATAGAAACAGAAGGAACATTACCAAACTCATTCTATGAAGCCACAATCATCTTGGTACCTAAACCTCACAAAGACTCAACAAAGAAAGAGAATTTCAGGCCAATCTCCCTTATGAACATTGATGCAAAAATACTTAACAAAATACTTGCAAACCGAATCCAAGAACACATCAAAGATATTATCCACTATGACCAAGTAGGCTTCATCCCAGGTATGCAGGGGTGGTTCAATATACGGAAATCCATCAATGTGATCCACCATATTAACAAAGTGAAAGAAAAAAACCACATGATAATCTCCCTAGATCCTGAAAAAGCATTTGACAAAATCCAACATCCATTCATGTTTAAAGTACTGGAGAGATCAGGGATACAAGGCACATATCTAAACATAGTAAAGGCGATTTACAGCAAGCCTATAGCCAACATCAAACTGAACAGAGAGAAACTTAAAGCAATCCCACTGAAATCAGGGACAAGACAAGGCTGCCCACTCTCTCCATATCTCTTCAACATAGTGCTGGAAGTCCTTGCTAGAGTAATAAGACAGTTGAAGGAGATCAAGGGGATACAGATGGGAAAGGAAGAAGTCAAATTATCACTATTTGCAGATGATATGATAGTATATATGAGTGACCCCAAAAACTCTACCAGGGAACTCCTACAGCTGATAAACACCTTCAGCAAAGTGGCCGGATACAAAATTAACTCAAAAAAATCAGTAGCACTCCTGTATACAAAAGACAAAAGGGCTGAGAAAGAAATTAGAGAAACAACACCATTCACAATAGGCACAAATGACATAAAGTACCTTGGTGTAACCCTAACCAAGGAAGTCAAAGACTTGTATGGAAAAAATTTCAAGTCTCTGAAGAAAGAATTAGAGGAAGATATGAGAAGATGGAAAGATCTCCCATGCTCATGGCTTGGCAGGATTAACATAGTGAAAATGGCCATCTTACCAAAAGCAATCTACAGATTTAATGCAATTCCCATCAAATTGCCAACACAATTCTTTACAGACCTGGAAAGGAAAATTCTCAACTTTGTATGGAATAACAAGAAACCGAGAATTGCTAAAACAATCCTCTACAATAAAAGATCTTCTGGAGGTATCTCCATCCCTGATCTCAAACAACAGTTATAAAAACTGCATGGTACTGGCATAGAAACAGAATGGATCAATGGAATCGAACAGAAGACCCAGAAATAAACCCACACACTTATGGACACCTGATTTTTGACAAAGATGCCAAAACCATACAATGGAAAAAAGACAGCATCTTCAACAAATGGTGCTGGTCCAACTGGATGTCTACATGTAGAAAAATGCAAATAGATCCATACTTATCATCCTGCACAAAACTGAAGTCCAAGTGGATCAAAGACCTCAACATAAAACCAGACACATTAAATCGGCTAGAAAAAAAGTGCGGAATACCCTAGAACTCATTGGTACAGGAGAAAACTTCCTGAATAGAACACCAACAGCACAGGCTCTAAGAGCAACAATCAATAAATGGGACCTCATGAAACTGAAAAGCTTCTGTAAAGCAAAGGACACTGTCATCAAAACAAAGAGACTGCCTACAGATTGGGAAAGAATCATCACCAACCCTTTATCTGACAGAGGACTCATATCCAATATATATAAAGAACTAAACAACCTGAAAAGTAATAAACCATGTAATCCACTTAAAAAATGGGGAACAGAGCTAAAGAGAGAATTCTCTGTAGAGGAATATCGAATGGCAGAGAAGCACTTAAAGAAATGCTCAACCTCATTAGCCATTAGGGAAATGCAAATCAAAACAACCCTGAGATTTCACCTTACACCCATCAGAATGGCCAAGATGAAAAACTCAAGGGACAACATATGCTGGAGAGGTTGTGGAGAAAGGGGAACCCTTCTCCACTGCTGGTGGGAATGTAAACTAATACAACCACTCTGGAAATCAATCTGGTGCTTTCTCAGACAACTAGGAATAGCGCTTCCTCAAAATCCAGCCATACCACTCCTAGGCATATACCCAAAAGAGGCGCAAATACACAAAAAGGACATTTGCTCAACCATGTTTGTAGCAGCTTTATTTGTAATAGCCAGAAGCTGGAAACAACCCAGATGCCCCTCAACTGAAGAATGGATTCAGAAACTGTGGTACATCTATACAATGGAGTATTACTCAGCAATGAAAAATAAGGAAATCATAAAATTTGCAGGTAAATGGTGTGACCTGGAAAGGATCATCCTGAGTGAGTTGTCCCAGAAGCAAAAAGACACGCATGGTATATACTCACTCATATAAACATACAACATAGAATAAACCCACTGAAATCTGTACATCTAAACAAACTAAGCAAAAGAGAGGACCCTAACTAAAATGTTCAATCCCCATCCTGAAAGGCAAAGAGAATGGACATCAGAAGAAAAAGAAAATAGGAAACAACCTCGGAACTTGCTACAGCGGGCCTCTGAAAGCCAGAAGAAAACAGGAAACAACCTTGAAACCTGCCACAGAGGGCCTCTGAAAGCTTCTGCAGTATAGACTGTCAAAGCAGATGCTGAGCCTGATGGCCAACTGATGGGCAGAGTGAATGGAATTCTATGTAAGAAGTGGGAAATAGTAAGAGCTGGAGGGGACGGGAACTCCACAAGGAGAGCAACAGAACAAGATAATTTGAACACAGGGAACTTCCCAGAGACTCATACTCCAACCAAGGACTATTTGTGGAGATGACCTGGAACCCCTGCATAGGTGTAGCCCATGGCAGTTCAGTGTCCAAGTGGGTTACATAGTAATGGGAAGAGGGACTGCCTCTGATATAATCTGATTGGCCTGCTCATTGATTACTTCCCCCTGAGGGAGGAGCAGCCTTATCAGGCCACAGTAGAGGACAATGCAGCCACTTTTGATGAGAACTGATAGACTAAGATCAGAAAGAAGAGGAGAACCTCCCCTATCAGTGGACTGGGGGAGTGGCATGCATGCAGAAAGGGGAGGGAGGGTGGGATCGGGAGGAGGGAGGGGCTCATGGGGGGATACAAAATGAATAAAGTGTAATTAATAAAAAAATATTAAAAAAAGACATTAAAATGTACACAGACATCTACCGAGTGTACATGGTTCATGACTTTGATGTTGGGTCTTATGCTGTGTACAGAGTAGTTTAATATATTTAAATGGTTAACTTCTAAGCCTACTATAAACTAGAATTTGATTGGAAAAAAAATAATAATAAAGCCTAAAAATTTCTGTGTGCGTGTGAAGTCAAACAAATTAAGTTTCTAAATACCTCAAGGAAGGAATAAAATAAAAATGTTTCTAAGTGAATGACACTTAAAAAAAAATAAAATAAAATTTAAAAAAGGAAAGAATTCTGGAATGACCTCTTCCATGTGAAACCTTCTTATACAAACGAAGGGCTTAACTGAAGTTGTACCTGAAACTGTCTCTGACATTGATCCATCTGAGCCAGCCATTTTGAAGTTGACCTGGATGCAAACTTCTGAAGAAACAATAACTAAGGCAGTTTGTCAGGTTGGATGATCTAGAATACTTGATTTGTTTTTATTGTCTGAGAAAGTGCCAGATTGATTTCCAAAGTGGTTATACAAGTTTACATTCCCACCAGCAATGGAGGATGGTTCCCTTTTCTCCACAACCTCTCCAGCATGTGTTATCATTTGAAGTTTTGATCTTAGCCATTCTGGTGGGTTTAAGATGAAACCTCAGGGTTGTTTTGATTTGTTTTTCCCTGATGACTAAGGACCTTGAGGATTTCTTTAAGTGTTTCTTTGCCATTTGCTATTCCTCTATTGAGAATTCTCTGTTTAGATGTGTACCTCATTTTTTTAATTAGATTACTTGATCTGTTGCTGTTTAACTTCTTGAGTCCTTTAAATATACTGGATATCAGCCCTGTCAGATATAGGGTTGGTGAAGATCATTTCCCAATCTGTAGGCAGTCATTTTGTTTTGATGACAGTGTCCTTTGCTTTACAGAAGCTTTTCAGTTTCATGAGGTCCCATTTATTGATTCTTTCTCATTGAGTCTGTGCTGTTGATGTTCTGTTTAGAAAGTTGTCTCCTGTGCCAATGAGTTCAAGGTGTTTCCTCATTTTTTCTTCTAACAGATTTAGTGTTTCTCATTTTATATTGAGGTCTTTGATCCATTTGGCCTTTAGTTTTGTGCAGGATAATAAATATGGATCTATTTGAATTTTTATAGATGTAGATATCCAGTTAGACCAGCATCATTTGTTGAGTTAGGGAATCTTATAAAAAAGGAGGAGGAAAGCTTAAAGAGCCAGAGAGGTCAAAGACACACACACACACAAACAAAAAACAAACAAACAAAAAAAAAAACACTACAAAAATCAATTAATCTTGACCAATAGGGGCTCACAGAGCCTGAACTACCAACCAGAGAGCATCCATGAGATGGAACTAGCCCCCTACACACATATGTAATAGATGAGCTTGGACCTCATGCAGGATTCTTAGACTCGGGATCAGGGGCTGCTTCTGACTCTGTTGCCTGCCTTTGGATCCCTTTTCCCTTTTAAAATCTTGTTTAGTCTCAATAAAAGGAGATAAGCCTAGTCCTATTTGATATACCAAGTTGGTTTGTAATTAAATAAATAAGTATAAATAATTAGTGAATGAAAAGTAGACTTAAAAAGAGTAATATATAACGGATAGTTTTTATTTCTTATTTCCTGTTTCAATTGCATAAATAAAACATTAAATCAGAAATATCAGAAATAAATTCAGCAGTTTCTATATATAAAACAACTTTTTCTGCACATTGACAGTAAATAATTATATTAAGAGATTCAGGAAAAAAAAACACAAGTATCGCATGCAACTCTGACTTTTGAACCGAAGTATATGGTATTCTTATTACTTTATTTTGTCTGACTTACAGCCTGCCCTTTCCTATTTATTTGGCTCAGTATAGAATGTAGGTGTTTTAGGAATTGGAGTTCCCTTTACAATACATGAAATAATCCAATTATTATTTTTTTTTATAAACTGCGGATTCTTTCCAAACCATACAATGGAAAAATAATAGCATTTTCAACAAGTGGTGCTGGTCTAACTGGATATCTAACTGTTGAAAAATTCAAATAGATCCATATTTGTCACCATGCACAAAAGGAAAGTCCAAGCAGATCAAAGACCTTAACATAAAAGCAGATACACTAAATCTGCTAGAGAAGAAAGTGGGTAAGAGTCTTGAACTCATTGGCATAGACGACATTTCCTGAACACCAACAGGTCAGGCTCTAAGACCTACAATTAATAAATGGGACCTCTTAAAACTGAAGAGCTTCTGTAAAGCAAAGGACACTATCAATAGAATGAAACTGCAGTCTACAGATTGGGAAAAGATCTTCATCACTTCTACATCTGAGAAGGGCTAACATCTAGCATATATAAAGAACTCAAGAAATTAAACATGAACAAGACAAATCCCTTTAAAAAGGATTACAGAGTTAAACAGAGGATTCTTCAGAGAGGAATCTCAAGTGGTGAAGAAGACTTAAAGAAATGCTCAACATCTTTAGTTACCATGGAAACACAAATTAAAACGACTATGAGATTCCATTTTATACAAGTCAGAATGGCTAAGATCAATAGCTCAAGTAACAATAGAGAAAGGGGAACCCTCCTTTGTTGCTGGTGGGAATACAAATTTGTACAACCAATTTGGAAACCAATCTGGCACTTTTTCAGAAAACTATGGAAACTTTAGCCATACCTTAAGACCCAACAAGTGCCTGCAGACTATCATTATTAGTGTCAAGGGCCAAATCTCTAACATAGGGTACGTTTTTGGTTGGGCCAATTATTGGTTGGACTTTCCGTCAATATTTGTTCCCTAGTTATCCCTGCGCTTATTGTAGGCAGGGTAATTTTTGTATCATAGGTTTTGTTGGTGGGGTGTTGTTCCCCTCCTTTCACTAGTCTGGCCTGGCTATGAGGTGGTCACTTTAGTCTTCATGTTCCCCTCTGTCAGGAGTCTCAGATAGAGTCACACCCAAATCCTCCCAGGACCTGCTGCATACTTATTTATTTCCTTTGTTGGCAGAAGCCAACAAAGTTTTCACAAGCCACATAATGCACATAGTAGCCGTCTTCTCAGTGAGCTTTTTCAGAGGCAGTTTTGGAGATGTTGATGTGCTTCTCTCTGTTTGAGACTACTTGAGTTGTAAAATGTGGCCAGAGAAATCAGACATCTTGCACATACCAAAACTTCTAAGGTTTCAAAGTATATATATACATTAAATGAAACAACTGTCTTATAACATTTCTTACAAATGTTCTTCACTGTTTGGATTTAGACAGGATTGCTGTTTGAACAGAAGATGAATACATGTGCTGTGAGTCGATGAAGCCCTCATGAAGGCTGAACGTATATTCTGGTAGTGAGATTAAATTTCAGCATTGAATTTAGCAGAGGATGCTACATCTCAGTTTTTGGTTTTGTTTTTATTTTTTTATTTTTTAATTGTCACTTTGGCACAAGAGGGAACATTAACTGAAGGGTTGCCTCCAGCAGTAGGCAAGTCAGTAGTATATTTTCTTGATTAATGACATTGGGCCAGTGATCCAGGTTTGTAGAAGAAAGCAGGCTGGGCAAACCAGGAAAAAGGGGGACAGGAAACAGAGTTCCTCTGTGTTTTATGCATCATTTTCTGACTTCAGGTTTCTTTCCTGACTTCCTTCTGTGATAGGTTGTTACCTGGGATTTGTAAAATAATAATTTCTCTCACAATGTCTTTGGCTATAGTATTTATCACAGCAATAGAAAATAAATTAGGGCAGCCTGGTCTTAGGAAATCTAACTGCTCAGAGCTTCATTTTTCTCATTTATAAAAAGATACATTTATTTATATTAAACTCATTTTGATAATTGTGACAAAATAAATACCCAATTTATTACGGTACATGAGTCCACTGATCATGCTCTTGTGTTTATGTTTTTTTCTATCTTTTCAGTTTACTAGAGAGTATTATAAAGAGATGAGTCATAGTTGTCTTTTAAATATTCTGCTTAGATGGGTTTAGAAAAAGAAATAGAATATAAAATTCTGTGGTTAGGGATTTGAGGGTAGGTGTGGGGGAAATTGAGGTTAATATGGTTAAAGTATAACCATGACATATTCAAGAAACACACACACACAGAAAGAGAGAAAGAAAGAGACAGAGATAAAGAAACCCATAGTTACTGAGTTACCACAGGCTACATCTGAGCAGAGGTTCTAGGTTACATTCATACATGGTCCTTGGTTGCATGTCAGTCTCAGAAAAGACCCTGTGCCCAGATATTTTTGGTCCTTGTGGAGCTCCTATCCTTTCCTCATCAGACTAACTCCCCTTCTTTCTTATGATTCCCTGTACTCTGCCAAAGGTTTGGTCATGAGTCTTTGCTTTGAAAACACTGCTAGTTAGAGTTTTTCAAATGTGCTCAGTAGACTCCTGTCAATGTTTAATGTGCATCCCATCTGTCTTTCAAAACGAGGATTGATAATCTTACCCCATGTCCGCTCTCTTGATTATCTTTTTTAGGTGTATAGATTTTATTATGTTTATCATATCTTATAGGTCTATATAAGTGAGTATATACCGTGTTTGTCTTTCTCCTTCTGGGATATTTCACTCAGGATGATCTTTTCTAGGTACCACCATTTGCCTGCAAATTTCATGATTTCCTCCTTTTTGATTGCTGAGTAGTATTCTATTGTTTAAAAATACCACAATTTCTGTACCCATTCCTCCGTTGATGGATATCTGGGTTGTTTCCAGGTTCTGGCTATTACAAATAAAGCTGCTATAAACATGGTTGAGCAAATATCTTTTTTGTGTACTTGAGCAAATTTTGGGTATATACCTAGCAGTGGTATAGCTGGGTCTTGAGGAAGCACTATTCCTAATTGTCTTAGAAAGCGCCAGATAGATTTCCAGAGTGGTTGAACCAGTTTACATTCCCACCAGCAGTGGAGGAGGGTTCCCCTTTCTCCACAACCTCTCCAGCATGTGTTGTCCCTTGAGTTTTTCATTTTGGCCATTCTGATTGGTTTCCCATAGTGAGGGGAACAAGGACTATTTCTAACAGGAACTCAATGACTGGCTCTTTGGCCTCCCCACCCCCCAAGGGAGGAGCAGTCCTGTTAGGCCACAGAGGAGAGCTTTGCAGCCAGTCCTGAAGATACCTGATAAAACAGGAGCGGATGAATGGGGAGGAGGTTCCCCCTATCAGTGGACTTGGCAAGGGGCACGGTGGAGATGAGGGAGGGAGGGACTGGGAGGGAATGAGGGATCGGGACATGGCTGGGATACAGAGTTAATAAAATGTAACTGATAAGAAAAAAAATAAAATTAAATAAAAAAAGAAAGCCATAGTATTCCCATTCTTTGAAATCCTGACACCTAGAACCCTAGCTCAGATGTAGCCCATAGACTCAATTTCCAAATGGGTTCCCTAATAAGGGGAGCAGGGGCTTTCTCTGCCATGAACTCAGGGACAGGCTCTCTGATCACCTTCCCCTGGTTGATACATCCACAGAGGAAGACAATGCAATCAGTCCTGATGAGACTTGATAGGCTAGGGTCAAATAGAAGGGGAGGAAGACCTCATCTATCATTGGATTAGGGGTGGGGCATAGGGTGAGAAGAGGGAGGGAGGAGGGATTGGGAGGAGAAGAGGAAGGGGAACACAGCAGGGACACAAACTGAATAAATTGTAATAAATGATAATAATAAAATATGTAAAAAGAAGAATCATAAAAAAGAAATCCTGATAAAATTAAAGTTTAAACAAAGGGCCGGTAATTTTCACATCCAAGCCGTTCCTGTCAAGATACGGTCCTGCCCTGACCTGATGTTATTTGAGTTTCAGTCTCAGTGTCATCCTGTAAAGTGATCTGTGAATTTGCTTAAACAGGAGATAAGTACTTCTTTCTGGGCAGGTCTTTCTTGTTCCAATCATGAGATTACTGGGGAATTTTCTGTTCCTGGGGCTTCATTGTTCCAATAGTCTTAGACTTTATTTCTGACAATTATAGAAAAAAGGCTACATGTTCTCTCTTAAATGTAGACTTTAAAGAATTATATACCCCACATTACACACTGTACTCTACAAATGTACAAGCATTATAACATAGTACATAGAAAGTAGAGGAAGAGAGGCTAAATATTGGGGGACTAAATACATATAATGAATGCAAGTTTGAAAGAAGATTTAAAGCTAATGTTTTTAGTAGTTTGAACTCTCTTAGATATTTATTTTGGGTAGTGGATAAATGCATAAATATATATTCAATAGTGAAAGCATAAAATTAAATGTGACACTTCACAGCTTCAGTTCTGAATGGCTACTCTAACTGTGTAGCAGTTCATTCAGTTGTATAGTTTGAGGTCTGGTTGATCTCAATATGTGCTGTTTTTATTTGCAATACTTTTAGTAATAAAGTTTGAAATAAGTAATTATAGTTTAAAGTGTCATTTTGCCAAACCTGTTATAATTGCTCAGATTCTGTTTTAACATCTTAATTTGAGGTGGACTATTTCTATGTCTTAAGCAAGTATAGTAAACATAATTTAATCAGGGCCAGAGTTAAAGTATATTAGCAGGCAGTTATACATAATAGTCCTTTTTATAAAAGCAATTATGACAAATGAGACTATTTTAATTTCCAGGTGCAATTCTGTCCAGCTTGTTAATGTTCAATCCAAGTAACATTTTGCCATTGTGAAATTGATATATTTCTGGTAGTATGTTTTAAATATGTTTTTCTTGCTACAAACACTTACAATATTATATAAAGAGGTTCTTCAGAGATGTATTCAGTTGGTTAAGAGTGCCTGTTTCTCTTCCAATGGATCTTATTACTTGAGTTTGGTCTGGACACCCACCAGATAGGTCACAACCATCTGTAACTCTAGTTCCAGGGTATTTGATGCCTCTGGCCTCTGTTGGCATCTGTACACATGTCCAGACAGATATACACATATATGCATGAACAAAAATAAATGTTTAAAAACAGTATTACAGGGAGGATCCAAGATGGTGGTGCCGATCACATACTGTGTCTGATCAGCAAAAAAGCAGTGACTGCACAGAAACCTAGAGACCAAACTGTGGGAACCAAAACACCAGTGCCTGTGTTTCCTAAGAAAACAAACAGGTGAAGGAAATCAATAAAATGGTTCAAGATCTGAAGATAGAAATGGAAACCATAAAGAAACCTCAAACTGAGGAAATCCTGGAGAGAACTTAGGAAAAAAAAAAAAAACCAAAAAACAGAAGGTAAAGAGGTAAGCTTCGCCAACAGAATATAATGGGGTAAAGAAACTCAGTATTATAAGGTAAAATTGATGCATAGATCAAAGAAAATGCAAAATCTAAAAACTTACTGACAAAAAAACATCTAAGAAATCAAGGATAACAAGAGAAGATGAAACCTAAAAATCATACGAATAAAGGAAACATACAATTTCTGTCTCCAAAGCCCAGAAAATATTTTCAACAAAATCATAGACGAAGATTTTCCCAATCTAAAAAAAAAAGAGATGCCTATAAGGATACAAGAGGCTAACAGAATACCAAATAGATTAGACTAGAAAAAATCCTCTCGCACATAATATTCAAAACACTAATGTACAGAATAACAACAACAACAAAAATTAAAAGCTGCAAGAGAAAAAAAGGTCAAACAATATATAATGGCAAACCTATGAGAATCACATCTGACTTTTTAGCAGAGGCCACAAAAGCCAGAAAGTCCTGGCTAGACATCTTGCAAATCTGGAGACTACCAATGCCAGTCCTTACTACTATTCCAAGCAAAACTTTCAATCACCAGAGATGGAGAAAACAAGATATTTCAAAAAGAATCAAATTTAAACAATATCTATGCATAAACCTAGCCCTACAGAAAATACTAAGAGAAAAACTCCCGATCAAAGAAGTTAACTGCATCCCCACCCAAGAAAACAACAGGACATAAACAACTTCTCTACAGCAAAACCAAAGCACACAAACACATTACAACTAACATCAAAATAATAACAAAGAAGTCACTATCTATAATCTCTCTCAACATCAATCAACTCAATTTTCCAATAAAAAGACACAGATTAACAGAATGGATACATAACCAGGACCCAACATTCTGCTGCATACAAGGAATACACCTCAGCCACAAAGATAGGCATTAGCTGAGAATAAATGTCTAGAAGAAGTTCTTTCCCAGCAAACAGACCCAAGAAGTAAGCAGGAGTAGCCAACCTAGTATCTAACAAAATAGACTTTCAATCAAAATTAATCAAAAGAGATGAGGAAGAACACTTCACACTCATCAAAGGAAAATTCCGTCAATATGACATCTCATTTCTGAAAGTCTATGTTTGGAATACATGGGAACCCATATTTGTAAAAGAAAATGCACATCAATCCCCACACATTAATAGGGGGAGACTTCAACACCATACTCTCACCAAAGAACAGGTATATGAAACAGAAATTAAACTGAAAAATAATGACACTAAAGATGTCATGAATTAAATGGACCAAACAGACATGTGCAGAACTTTATACCCAAACACAAAAGTATATAATTTCTTCTCGGCACCTCGTGGAACCTTCTATAAAATTGACCATGTAGTTGGTCCCAAAGCAAGCCTCAACACATGCAAGGAGATTGACATAATCCCTTGTAGCCTATCAGACCAGACCACTGTGGACTAACGCTGGACCTTAATAACAAAAGAAATAGCAAAAAGCCTACATATGTATGGAAACTGAACAACTAGCTACTCAAGATCAACTGGGTCAGGGGAGATATAAAGAAATAAAAATGAATATAAGGTTACTGGGGTGTCAAGATGGCAGCGCCAGGAGAACACTGTGTCTGAGGAACAGGACAACACTCTCCATACAGCGACCAAGACACTGAACTCTGGGCCCTAAAACAATAGCAATCATGTTTCCCAGGTGAGAGGAAACCTCACGGCATGGGAATCAGTCTGGTCCACTCTCAGGCCACCCGGCCAGAACCTGGAAGAGATCACAGGTCGTGCAGGCACTAGGTCTCTGGACCACAGCCACACACCTGTGTGCCCTGATCACCTTCCCAGGCTGAACGGTGGGCACAAAAACACCAGAGACTGGGAGTCCCAGTCTCGAGAAAACCCACAGGGAAAGAAAGTTGTGAGACTGGTCATGGGTCATGGGTCACCCAGTCTTTCCCTCGAAGGTCTCACAGACCGGTGGGTACCCACCACCATCACAACTGAGCTCCTGCTGCTAGCACGGAGAGCAGCTGCGTGCCCAGCTCACCAGTGCAGAGGAGCTGTGTGCCCCAGGGCGACAGAACCTGGGAATCCCTGTGTGGAGAGGGCCCCACAGGGAAGGAAGGAAAACGTGCTGTCTTGGGTCACCTAGGCTTTGCTGGGGGAAAGTCTCGCAGACCAGCGAGTACGTGCCTCCATCACTGATCCGTTCCCAAGCAGGGAGCACAGAGTTGTTGGAAACCCAGCTTGCACTGACTAGTGGGCAGGCATGTGTGCTGCCAGCCCAGAGACCTGCTTTGTACCAACTACTCCTTAAAGACAGAACTATGTGCCCCAGGACACCAGAGTCTTGGAGTCACTGTCTGGAGAAACCCTCACAAGGAACAAGGAATGAAGCAAAGGGGATGGACTTAGGCCACCCAGTATATCCCCAGAAAAGGTCACACAGAACTGGCCCAACCCAGCGACCTGCTGTGCCCCAGATAGCCTCCTGTTACCAGGAGATCAGTACTCAACCGCCACAGATTACCCCTTGGATACTAGGGCACAGAGCACCAACCTCAGACCTACAAAAGTCCGGGAACCCCAAGATCAATCCCCAGATACTGTTCCAAGGGGAAACCAGTTATCCCTAACAAAACCAACTGAACCACGGACACACAGATTATAGCAGCTGAGCACTAAATTTACAGCAAGAAACCCAGAAGCAGGGCAGCTATCTCCAGGACTTCTCCTGGTGAGAGGAGAGCCCTCTCGACTAATAAGGACCACAGTTACCACACAGGTCTCTATGCCTGAGGTGAACTGTAGCAACTCCTGAAAAACACTGGCCAAAAAGCTGAGAGGGCTTCCTTCAGGAAAAACCATCTTCCATCCAAAGGGATTCTCTCCACCACAGGATTCCAGGAACCACCAGAAACTAACTTCAAACACTTAAGACAGCACAATGGATAGAGGACAGCGTAAAAGTTCAACCAACAAAAGTCACAGCAATATGGCATCTCCAGAATCCAGTTATCAAGGGGCAAGTAGCCCTGGACACCCCAGCATAATTGAAATTCAAAAAGATGACCTAACATCTATGCTCATGAAGAAGATAACAGAGGAAACAAATAAAATATGAAAAGAAATAGAAGAAGCTGCTGCCAAACAGTTTGTGGCATTTAGAGAGGAAATGCTTAAATCACTGAATGAAATAAAAGAAACAGAGGATTGTTCAAACAAACAGCTGAAGGAATTGATGGAAAAACAGGAAAATACAGCCAGACAGATGAAGGACAACAACAAAACAGCTCACGATCTGAAGATAGAATTGGAAAAATTAAAAAAAAAACACAAATGGAAGAAATTGTGGAGAGAAAGAACTTATGGAAGAAAGCAGGAACTACAGAGGTTAACATACCTGATAGCCTATAAGAGATGGAAGAAAGAATCTCAGGTGTGGAAGATACAGTGGAAGAAATAGATGTATCTGTCAAAGAAAATGTTAAATCTAAAATATAAATGACAGACTGTCCAAGAAATTCAAGTCAACATAAAAAGACAAAACCTAAGAATAATAGGAATAGAGGAAAAAGAAGATTCCTTCCACCAAGGCTCAGAAAATATTTTCAACAAAATCATTGAAGAAAATTTCCCCAACTTAAAAAAGAGGCCAATAAGATTACAAGAGGCCTACAGAACACCCAACAAATTAGACCAGAAAAGAAAATCATCCCACCACATAATAATCAAAACAGTTAGTATACAGAACAAAGAAAAAAATACTAAAGCTACAAGAGAAAAAGGCCAAGTAACATATAATGGCAAACCCACTAGAATCACACCTGACTTTTCAACAGAGACTATGAAAGCCAGAAGGGCCTGGACGGATATCATGCAGACCCTAAGAGAACACAGATGTCAGCCCAGGCTACTATACCCAGCAAAACTCTCAGTCCTCATAGACGGAGAAAACAAGATATAAGAGAAAAACAAATTTCAACAATACCTACATACAAATCCAGCGTTACAGAAGATACTAGAAGGGAAAATACAACCCAAGAAAACTAGCTACTTTCAAGAAAACATAGGAAATAACTAACCTCACTACAGTAAAACAAAAACCAACCAAGCACACAACTGTATGATCACAGCCAACATCGAATTCAAAGGATCTAACAGCCACTGGTCATTAATCTTTCTTAACATCAATGGACTCAATTCTCCAATAAAGAGACACAGACTAACAGAATGGATGTGTAAACAAAACCCAGCAATCTGTTGCATACAAGAAATACAACTAAGTCACTAAATAGATATTACCTGAGGGTAAAGGGTTGGAAGACGGCTTTCCAAGCAAATGGACACAAGAAGCAAGCAGGAGTAGCCATTCTAATTTCTGATAAAATAGACTTTCAACCAAAATGAATAAAAAGAGATGGGGAAGGACACTTCATACTCATCAAGGGAAAATTCCACCAAGAAGACATCACAATCCTGAACATCTATGCCCCAAATACAAGGGCAACCACATTTGTGAAGGAAACATTGATGAAACTTAAACCATACATAGATCCCCACACATTAATAGTGGGAGACTTTAACACCCCACTCTCAACAAAGAACAGGTCAACAAAAGAAGAATTAAACAAAGAAACGATATCTCTAACAGAGGTCATGAACCAATTGGATCTAACAGACATTTACAGAACCACACACCCAAACACAAAAGAATTTACCTTCTTCTCAGCACCTCATGGAACCTTCTCCAAAATAGACAATATAGATGGTCACAAAACGAACCTTAACAGATACAAGAAGATTGAAATAATCCCTTGTATCCTGTCTGATCACCATGGAATAAAGCTGTACCTCAACAACAACTGAAATAGCAAAAGGCCTACACACACATGGAAACTGAACAACTTGCTATTAAATGACAGCTGGGTCAGGGAAGAAATAAAGAAAGAAATTAAAGTCTTCCTAGAACTCAATGAAAATGAAGACACAACATACCCAAACTTGTGGGACACAATGAAAGCAGTGCTAAGAGGAAAGTTCATAGCACTAAGTGCCTTCAAGAAGAAATTCGAGACAGCTCATTCAAGCAACTTAATGGCTCATTTAAAAACCCTAGAAAAAGAAGAAGCAGACACACCAAAAAGGAGTAGATGGCTAGAAATAATCAAACTCAGGGCTGAAATCAATCAAGTAGAAACAAATAAAACAATCCAAAGAATCAATGAAACCAAGAGCTGGTACTTTCATAAAATCAATAAGATAGACAAAACTTTAGCCAAGCTAACTAAAGACAGAGAGACATCATCCAAATCAACAAAATCAGAAATGAAAAGGGAAACATAACTACAGACACTGAGGAAATCCAAACAATCATTAGAACTTACTTCAAAATTCTATATGCCACAAAATTTGAAAATCTAAATGAAATGGACAATTTTCTTGGTCAATTCAACTTGCCAAAGCTGAATCAGGACCAGGTAAATCAAACAAATAGTCCTGTATCCCCCAAGGAAATAGAAGCAGTAATCGAAAGTCTCCCATCCAATAAAAGCCCAGGACCAGATGGTTTCGGTGCAGAATTCTATCAGACCTTCAAAGAAGAGCTAACTCTATTTCTCTTCAAACTATTCCACAAAATAGAAACAGAAGTAACATTACCAAACTCATTTTATGGAGCCACAGTCACCTTGGTACCTAAACCTCACAAAGACCCAACCAAAAGAGAGAATTTCAGACCAATCTCCCTTAAGAACATTGATGCAAAAATACTCAACAAAATATTCCCAAACCAAATACAAGAACACAGCAAATATATTATCCACTACGACCAAGTAGCCTTCATCCCAGGTATGCAGGGGTGGTTCAATATATGGAAATCCATCAACGTGATACACCATATTAACAAACTGAAAGAAAAAAACCACATGATAATCTCCCTAGATGCTGAAAAAGCATTTGACAAAATCCAACATCCTTTCATGTTTAAAGTATTGAGGAAATCAGGGATAAAAGGCACATATCTAAACTTAGTAAAAGCAATATACAGCAAGCCTATAGCCAACATCAAACTGAATGGAGAGAAACCTAAATCAATACCACTGAAATCAGGGACAAAACAAGGCTGCCCACTCTCTCCATATCTCTTCAACATAGTTCTGGAAGTCCTTGCTAGAGCAATAAGACAATTGAAGGACATCAAGGGGATACAGATTGGAAAGGAAGAAGTCAAAGTATCACTATTTACAGATGATATGATAGTATACGTTAGTGATCCCAAAAACTCTGCCAGGGAACTCCTACAGCTGATAAACACCTTCAGCAAAGTGGCAGAATACAAAATTAACTAAAAAAAAAATCAGTAGCCCTCCTGTATACAAAAGACAAAAGCGCTGAGAAATAAGTTAGGGAAACAACACCCTTCACAATAGCCACAAATGACATAAAGTACCAACCAAGTCAAAGACTTGTATGAAAAAAAATTCAAGTATGTGAAGAAAGAATTAGAAGAAGACATCAGAAGATGGAAAGATCTACCATGCTCATGGCTTGGCAGGATTAACATAGTAAAAATGGCCATCTTACCAAAAGCAATCTACAGATTTAATGCAATTCCCATCAAATTACCAACACAATTCTTTACAGACCTGGAAAGAAAAATTCTCAACTTCATATGGAATAACAAGAAACCCAGAATTGCTAAAACAATCCTCTACAATAAAAGATCTTCTGGAGGTATCTCTATCCCTGATCTCAAGCTGTACTATAGAGCAACAAAACTAAAAACTGCATGGTACTGGCATAGAAACAGAATGGTGGTTCAGTGGAATTGAACAGAAGATCCAGAAATAAACCCACACACTTATGGACACCTGATTTTTGACAAAGATGCTAAAACCATACAATGGAAAAAAAAGATAGCATCTTCAACAAATGGTGCTGGTCCAACTGGATGTCTACATGTAGAAAAATGAAAATATATCCATACTTATCACCCTGCACAAAACTGAAGTCCAAGTGGATGAACATGAAACATGAAACCAGACACATTAAATCAGCTAGAAAAAAAAAAAGTGGGGAATACCCTCGAACTCATTGGTACAGGAGACAACTTCCTGAACAGAATACCAACAGCACAGGCTCTAAGAGCAAAAATCAATAAATGGGACCTTATGAAACTGAAAAGCTTCTGTAAAGCAAAGGACACCGTCATGAAAACAAAGCAACTGCCTACAGATTGGGAAAGAATCATCACCAAACCTTTATCTGACAGAGGACTCATATCCAATATATATAAAGAACTAAAGAAGCTGAAAAGTAGAAAACCAAGTAATCCACTTAAAAAGTGGGGAACAGAGCTAAACAGAGAACTCTCTGTAGAGGAATATCAAATGGCAGAGAAACACTTAAAGAAATGTTCAAAGTCATTAGCCATCAGGGAAATGCAAATCAAAACAACCCTGAGATTTTACCTTACACCCATCAGAATGGCCAAGATGAAAAACTCAAGTGACAACACATGCTGGAGAGGTTGTGGAGAAAGTGGAATCCTTCTCCACTGCTTTTGGGAATGTAAACTTGTACAACCACTCTGGAAATCAATCTGGGGCTTTCTCAGACAACTAGGAATAGTGCTTCCTCAAGATCCAACCATACCATTCCTAGGCATATATCCAAAAGAGGCTCAAGTACACAATAAGGACATTTGCTCAACCTCGTTTTTTGCAGCTTTATTTGTAATAGCCAGAAGCTGGAAACAGCCCAGATGTCCCTCAACTGAAGAATAGACGCAGATATTTTGGTACATCTCTATAATGGAGTATTACTCAGCAATGAAAAGAAAATCATGAAATTTGCAGGTAAATGGTGCGACCTGGAAAGCATCATCCTGAGTGAACTGTCCCAGAAGCAAAAAGATACACATGGTATATACTCACTCATATAGACATACAATATAAGATAAACCCACTAAAATCTGTACATCTAAATAAAGTAATCAAAAGAGAGGCCCCTGAGTAAAAAGCTCAATCCCCATTCTTAAAATCAAAGAGGATGGACATCAGAAAAAGAAGAAAACAGGAATCAACCTATTAATCTGCCACAGAGGGCCTCTGAAAGCCTTTGCCGTACAGACTATTAAAATAGATGCTGAGCCTGATGGCCAACTGATGGGCAGAGTGAATGGAATCTTATGTAAGAATTGGGAAATAGTAAGAGCTGGAGAGGCAGGTACTCCACAAGGAGAACAACAGAACAAGAAAATTTGAACCCAGGGAACTTCCCAGAGACTCATACTTCAAGCAAGGACTATTCATGGAGATAACCTAGAACCCCTGCACAGATGTAGCCCATGGCAGTTCAGTGTCCAAGTGGGTTACATAGTAATGGCATCAGGGACTGCCTCTGATGTAATCTGATTGACCTGATCTTTTATCACCTCCCCCTGAGGGGGGAGCAGCCTTACCAGGCCACAGAAGATGACAATGCAGCCACTTCTAATGAGAACTGATAGACTAAGATCAGAAAGAAGAAGAGGAGGACCTCCCCTATTAGTGGACTTGGGGAAGGGCATGTGTGAAGAAGGGGGAGGGAAGGTGGGGTTGGGAGGGGAGGGAAGAGGGGCTTATGAGGGGATACAAAGTGAATAAAGTGTAATTAATAAAAGTTAAATAAAAAATTAAAAAAGAGAAATGAATTTAATACTTCCTAAACTTCAATGAAATGAAGGCACAAACATATCCAAAATTATAGGACACAATGAAAGCAGTGCTGAAAGAAAAGTTAATAGTACTATGATAGTGCCATCATAAAGAAGTGGAGACATCTCATACAAGCAATTCAACTGCGCAGCTGAAAGCCATGGTGGGGGGAAGAGAGAAGCAGACACAACCAAGAGGAGTAGACCACTGGAAATAATAAAATTTAGGGCTGAAATCAATACATTAGAAACAAAGGGAACAATCCAAAGACTTAATGAAACCAAGAGCTAGTTCCTTGAGAAAATTGACAAGATATACAAACCCTTAGACAAATTAACTAAAAGGCTAAATCACTAGGTCTAACTTAAAAATCTACATGAAATAGAGAGTTTTCTCAGTAGATTACACTTACCAAAGTTAAGCCAATATACATAAATAAATTAAATAGCCCTATAACCCCGAAAGATATAAATGCAATTGTCAAGAGTCTCTCAAGCAAAGAAAAAAAATAAAATAAAAAACAAACAAAAAAAAAAAACAAAAAATAAAAGAAAAGAAAAAAAGCCCAGGGCAAGATGGTTTCAGTACAGAATTCTACCATACCTTCAGAGAAGAGCTAACTCCAATACTCTTCAAACTATTACACAAAACAGAAACAGAAGGAACATTACCAAACTCATTATATGAGGCCACAGTCACATTGATATCTAAACCACACAAAGACCCACCAAAGAAAGAGAATTTCAGACCAATTTCCCTTAAACATTAAAATAAATATACTCAATAAAATATTTGCAAACCAAATCCAAGAACACCAAGATTATCATCCACCATGACTAAGTGGGCTTTATCCCAGGCATGCAGGAGTGGTTTAACATAAGGAAATCTATCACTGTAATTCATTATATATATATATATATATATATATATATATATATATATATATATATATATAACTGAAAGAAAAAAAGCCCTGCATGATCATCTTCTTAGATGACAAAAAGCATTTGTCAAAATCCAACACCCATTCATGTTTAAAGTCTTGGAGAGATCAAGAAACCAAGGCATGTACATAAACATAATAAAGGCAATATACAACAAGCCTATAGCCAACACCAAACTAAATTAAGAGAAAGTTAATCACTTCCTCTGAAATCAGGGACAAGAAAGGCTTGCTACTCTTTCCCTATCTCTTCAACCTAGCACATAGTCCTAGCTATAGCAAAAAGACAATTAAAAGATATCAAGGGGATACAAATTTGAAAGGGAAAAAGTTGATGTACCACTATTTGCAGATGATATGGTGGGATACCTAAGTAGCCTCCCGAAAAAAATTTTACTAGGGAACCCTATAGCTGATAAACACCTTCAGCAAAGTAGCTGTACACAAACTTGTACAGTATCTTGATGTAACTCTAATCAAGCAAATAGATGACTTGTATGAAAATAAAACAAAATAAAAACAAACTTCAAGTCTGTGAAGAAAAACATTGTAGAAGATAATAGAAGATGGAATGATCTCTTAGGCTCATGGATTGGTTATGATTATCATAAGAACAATGGCCATCCTACTAAAAGCAATCTACAGATTCAATGCAATTCCCATCAAAATACCAACACAACTCTTTAGAGATGTTGAAAGAACAGTTCTCAACTTCATGTGGAAAAACAAAAAACCCAGAATATCTGGAACAATCCTGTACAGTAAAGATCCTCTGGATGTTTCACCTCAAGCTGTACTATGGCAGCAATAATGAAAATTGTATTGAACTGGCATAGAAACAGACTGACAGATGAATGGAATAGAATCAAAAACCCAGAAATAAATCCACACACCTTCTGACAATTGATTTTCGAACAAGAAGCCAAAACCATACTATGGATAAAGGTAGCATCTTCAACAAATGGTCCCTATCTAACTGGATGTCTACATTGAAAAAATGCAAATAGATTCATATTTATCACGCTGCACTAAACTAAAAATCAAGTGTATCAAAGACCTCAACATAAAAAAAAGATAAAAATCTCTTAGAAGAAAAATTGGGGAAGAACCTTGAACTCATTGGTAAAGAAGACAGCTTCCTAAACAGAACACCAACAGCTCAGGTTCTAAGATCAACAATAAATAAATGGATCCTCATGAAAGTGAAAAGCTTCTGTAAAGCAAAGGAAACTGTTGTCAGAACAACATGACAGCCTACAGACTGGAAAAGGATCCTCTCCAACACTATAACCCCACAGAGGGTTAATATTCAGAGTATGTAAATGACTCAAGAAATTAAATACCAACAAACAAAATAATCCAATTCAGATTTGGGGTACAGAGTTAAACAGAAAATTTGTAACAGAGGAATATTGAATGGCTGAGAAACACTTAAGAAATGTTCAACTTCCTTAGTCTTCAGGGATATTAAAATCAAAACTACTCTGAGATTCCATCTTACATCTATCAGAATGGCTTAGATGAAAAACTCAATTGACAGTCTATGCTAGCAAGGTTGTGAGAAAGAAAAATGCTCCTTTGTTGCTGGGGGGAGTGCAAACTTGGGCAACCACTTTGGAAATCAATTTGGCACTTTCTCAGAAAATTGGGAAGTACTACCTCAAGACCCAGCTATACCACTCCTGAGCATTTACCCAAAAGATGTAGACCATACAACAAGGACATTTGATCAACTATCTTCATAATAGCATTATTTATAATGGCCAGAATCTGGAAACAATCCATAATGTCCCTCAATCCAAGAATGGATAAAGAGACTGTGATACATCTATAGAATGAAATACTGCTGAGCTATTAAAAACAAGAGATCATTAAATTTGCAGGCAAATAGATGGATCTGGAAAAGATCATCCTGAGTAAGGTAACCAAGATCCAGAATGGCACACATGCTATATAGTCACTGATAAGCAGATATTAGCCATGCATTACAGGATAATCATACTAGAATATAAGAAGTTTAGTAACAAGAAGGAACGTAGGGAGGATGCTTACTTCTCATTCAGAAGGACAAACAGGATAGCTACCAGAAGCAGTGGAAGAGAGGGCATGGGATGGGAGCCTACCATAGAGGTTCTCTGAAAATCTCCACTCAGCAGATACTGAGACTCACAGCCAAACTCAGAAGAGCACACAGAGTCTCATGGAAGACTAGGGGAACAGAGAATTTGAAGAGGACATGAGCTCCACAAGAAAATCAACAGAGCCAACCATTATGGGCCCAGGGTGGCCTGCAAAGACTGAGACACCAAGCATGCATATGCATTGAGAGGATCCAGAACAGATGTAGCCAATAGGAAACTCAGTCTCAATGCAGGGCACTAGTAGGTGCAGGGAACTAGGTGCTGCCTCTGGCACGAACTCTGTTGCTTGCTCTTTGACAACTTTCTCCAGGTGAGGTGGCCTTACCAGTTCTCAGAGGAAGAGGATTCTGGCAGTCCTGAAGAAACTGGATAGTCTGGGGTCAGATGGTAAGGGAGGAGGGCTACCCCTTTCTGAGAAGTAGGGGAGGGGATAGGAGAGAAGGAGGGAGAGGTTCGGCAGGGAGGAGAAGATGCAAAATGATTAAATTAATAAAATTGTAAAACAAACCCAGTGAAATACATCTATTTTAATATCCATTCAATATATTTATTAATTTTTAATAATCCTTTATTATACTTTAATTTTATGAAATTCAGTTTTCATATTTTCCACTCACCATTTCTTTTCTAAACATATGTCAATGAAAGTTCTGTGTTAGAAAAGGAAGGGATGTGGAATAGCTTTGACTTATACTTGTTTCATACATTCTCTATGCCTGTACTAAATAACTAGTTTCTAATAGAGATTCACTAAAGAAACATATCAGAAACTAGATTCTACTTAAGGAGTGAAAGATGAATCTTAAATTTTGCTCACCAGGGTGTCACAGTAGAGTTGCACCTGATAGCATTTTTGTGGAAGAGCTGGTCCTGCCCTTCAGCAGCTGTAGCACTTGGGAGATCAGAATGCACCTAGCCTGGGAATTCTGGGAGAATTGGCCAAGTTGGTTTTGGAGCAGGAGAAGTGGTCCAATTCCTTGTTGATTGTCATAGGCAGGAGAGCTGGCCCTACCTCTTGCCTGGCAAAGTGCGAGACCTAGGCCTGGTGACAAGGGCTCACAAGAGGTGGCAGGATGATCAGCATCCATTGAGACCCAGATAAGGAGTTTGAGTTGGCTCACTCCAACATCTACCCCATACATGAACTGTTGGAGCCATGCAAGAGATGTCCTGCAGATTCAAAGATGCTGGATCTCCATGACACAGGAAAACAGTAGTATATCTGACAGGAGTCTCAGTGAGGATCCATTATTGATAGTGTAGAAGGAGGCAGAGGTCTCAAATCAGAGCAATGACTCACTTCAATGAGTAAAGCCTTTTGGTAAAAGGGTATACTGTGTGACACATCATGACACAACACAGCTTCCATGATGAAACCTTTAATTTTTATTTTTTGTTTTGTTTGGTTGGGGTGAGGTTTCAAGGGCAGATAATAGATACGAAAGGATGGGGAGATGAGTGGGATTGGGGTGCCTGATGTGAATTCACAAAGGAACATTAAAAGTTATATAAATATTTATATATATGTAAAAAGTTATATATATATATATAACTTTATTTATATTTATATTAAAGTTATTTATATATATGACTTTTTACATATATATAACTTATACACATATATAACTTTTACATATATATAAAGCTTTTACATATATATATATCTTTTACATATATATATATAACTTTTACATATATATATAAGATTTTCTGAGCAAATTGTTCAACTACAGTGTTACTTCTCCAACTATTGCGAATTATTTATCTAGAAACCTCAAGCATATTTTCTGCCTTTCTTAGTTTAAACATTTGACTTAGTTGTTCACTGAACAGTGGTGTCTGTCTGTTCTGTGGTTGATCTTTGAAAGAGATCTTAGTCTTAGGTTTTAGTTTTATGTCTCCATTCCATCACAGGCTTCTCTCTGTTTCCCTGGCTGCTCATTTTCTAAGATCATTTAATTTCTTCAGTGATTTAAATATTTGATTTTTCAAAATTCTATTTTGGCCCACTGTACAGCTCTTCCTGACTGTTTTATTTTGCAGTCTTTTCTGTCCTTGAATTTAATTACAGTATATAAGCTGATGGTTCAAAAGTATCTATACATATGTTATCAGTCTGTCTTTGAGAATCATAAACATGTACACACATGGAAATATGCACACACACATATTGCTGACTACTAGTAAACATTCATGTTGACTTACAAATTCAACACATGAACCAATCTCTGCATTTTTTGATTCTAGCAGCCTTTCCATTTAATTTATTAGCAATTTGATACAACATGAGTACTTAGATATGTTCTCAGACTAAAATTGTTTTTTTCCTGCAATTTACTTAATAAATAACTTATAATTTTATGTCTGAAACTAGATAAAATTTTAAATCCTCCATTTACAGCAAAATATATTTAAATGTGGTATTTTCTATTCTTATTGTACTGAACATTCCTACATGTTCTATGCGATACACTCACCTGCTCTGATGATACTTGTGGTTGTTGTTTTCATGTTGTGTTGGGAATTCTTATTTCTTCTGGTTTGCAGTCATCTGTGTTTTAATGTGTTGAAAAATTACGGTTTGTTTAAATGAAGGCCAAGATTCTGTCAATGACTAAATGATTGTCTGTTTCCCACTTACTAATAGTTTTTATTTCAAATTTTTATTATTATCATTTAATACAATTTATTAAATTTGTATCCCAGCTGTGGCCCCATCACTCATCTCTTCCCAATACCATACTTCCTCCCTCTTCTCTCACCGCGTACCCACTCTAGTCCTCTGATATGGGGTGTCCTCCTCCGCTTCTATTTCACCCTAGCCAATCAGGTCTCTGATTTCTCTTCAGATCCATATAAATATTTTGCCTTTTACTAATAGTTTTAATATCTGCTACCTTAAGCTGCTACCTTAAGCTCAATTAATCCACAAAATTAAGAAAAAAAGTATAAAGTATATTGATAGAGTAAAGAGAATATAGCTCATAAAGTATCAGGATAAATATGCCTTTGAGATTTTGTGCACACCAAGACTTGATTTAGAAATGATTCATGACTATTTCTACACAGCTAGTTCCTATGTTTCTTTGAGGCACAGCTGAATATTTGATACTAAAGATACTAAACTCTTCACTCCAACCCAACTATTTTATCAAAATGGAGACAATAAAGTTTTTATCTGCAGAAAAGTAAGATAATTTGGGCTGAAATGATTGTTTACCTGGTACAAGCATATGGCCCTTAGTTGTTTTCCCAGAACTCACCTAAAATAGAGCTTATATTGTTGTTTTGAAACAATATCCAAAACATTCAGATTTTACCAATAAAGTCTCAGGAGCCAGGTGCTTGGGTGAAAGCTTACTGTCTGTGAGAGGCAGAAAAAGCACCCAGCTGAACTTCCTATTCAGCTGATGTCCCAGATGGGAAAAGGTTCTTCTCCTCCAGTACGTTTACATAATGGAATACTACTCAGCAATTAAAAACGAGGAAATCATGAAATTTGCAGGCAAATGGTAGGATCTAGAAAAGATCATCCTGAGTGAGGTATCCCAGAAGCAGAAAGATATACACCGTATATACTCACTTATAAGTGTGTATTAGACATATAATATAGGATAAACCTACAAAAATCTGTACACCTAAAGAAGCTGCGCTAGAATAACGACTCTGGGTAAGATGTCAATCTTCACTCAGAAAGGCGAATGGGATGGACATTGGAAGAAGGAGAAAACAGGACAGGAGTATACCATAGAGGACCTCTGAAAGACTCTACCCAGCATTGTATAAAAGCAGGTAATGATACTCATAAACAAACTTTGGGCATAGTGCAGGGAATCTTAGGAAAAGGGAGGAGTTAGTAAGACCTGGAGAGGACAGGAGCTCCACAAGGAGAGCAACAGAACCAAAATATCTGGGCACAATGTTTTTTTCTGAGACTGATACTCCAACCAAGAACCATTCATGGATATAACCTAGAATCCCTGCTCAGATGTAGCCCATGACAGCTCAGTATCCAAGTGGGTACCCTAGTAAGGGGAACAGGGACTGTCTCAGACCTGAACTCAGTGGCTATCTCTTTGACCGCTTCCCCTGGATTGAGGAGCAGCTTTGTCCCCCTCAGCCAAGCAGTGGGGGACAATGCAGCCACTTTGGATAAGACTGTATAAGCTAGGGTCAGGTGGAAAGGGAGGAGGACCTCCCCTATCAGTAGATTTAGAGAGGGGCATAGGAGGCGATGAGGGAGGGCGGGTGGGATTAGGAGAGGAGAGGAAGGGGGCTACAGCTGTGATACAAAGTGAATAAACTGTTATTGAAAGGGTTAGACTAACTTTGTAACCTATATGTCTTCTAAAGCCTATAGTTTTGAGTTTTAGGTCCAGGTTAAGCCAAAGCCTCTTAGTACCTTTCCAGAGAACGGAGGAATGTGACCCTATCTGTGAGGACAGATATAAAAAAAAGGCAATCAAGTAATGACCTTCACTCAGCAAAAAGAACGACCAGACCCTTGTCTTCAAGATAGTGTTTCTTAGCAACGAACACAGATGGCCTCGATCCTTCTTCTGAGTAGCTCCTGACCTCCAGCCAAAAGTCTGCAGCCCCAGTCTTCAAGGATGAGCTAACCACCTCACCTTCAATTGCAGCTGCATCCACACATGGCAGGACTGGCCAAGATTGAGCACTTAAGACTAACCAATTATCTTACTTTATAGCCTCCTCATCCAATCCAAATTGCCAAAACTGCAACTTCAAATTTCCCGCAATTTTTCTTTTAAAAACCTGAAGGCCTTTGTCTCCCGGTGCCACTCTTTGCTGACCGGCAGGGGTGACCCCATTGCGTAATGGTTAATAAACCTCTTTTTTTTTTTTTTCAACGAGTCTTGGTCTGGGGGAATTTCTGGGAAGGGTGTGATCTTGAACTCCTGAGCTGTGAGACCCCAGGTCTGACATTATTAATACATGAACTCAATGGGGGGGGGGCTCTTTGACCTCTCCCCCACCTCAAGGGAAGAGCAGCCCTGCTTGGCCACAGAGGAGGACTTTGCAGCCAGTCCTGAAGATACCTGATAAACCAATATCAGACGAAAGGGGAGGAGGTTCTCCCCTATCAGTGGACTTGGAAAGGGGCAAGGAGGAGATGAGGGAGGGAGGGTAGGATTGGGAGGGACTGAGGGAGCAGGATACAGCAGGGATACAAAGTTAACAAACTGTAACTAATATTAAAAAGAGAAGAAAAATAGTTAAAAAAAGAATTTGAAGTAGCATGCAGAGGGGTATATTGGAGAGTTTTGAGGAAGAAAAGGTGAGAGCTAAATGATGCGATTATATTACAATCCCCAAAAGGAAACAACAGAAAGAGCTGGAAAAAATAAGTAGGTTTTCAGGTGATTTTTTTTATACACCTTTCATTTAGTTAACTCTCTGTCTCTGTTTATCATTCCTTATCCCTGATTTAACCTTAATTATTATTTGTACATTCAAGTTGTTATAAATGATACATATAAATGATGGATAATTATTATACATTATATAAAAAATTAAAAATTAATAATTAAAATTCCTTAAAATTGAATATCCCTCTTGTCTACTTCCTGTGCATCTTTCTATCACTCCTCTAGACTTCCTCTCACTCTCTGTGTGTTCTTTGTTTCCTCATGTTCACTCCCTGTCTACTGGTTGCTTTCTCTGCCTCTTGACCAATAGCTGACTTTATTTAATCTTATTTACAGAAAGCTCTTGGATTAAAGGTGTATGCTAGGCTAAGCCACACCACAACTAGAAACAGAATTTTCAAGTTCACAATCATGTGTTTCACAGTGTGATCAATTATCCTGCAATACTGTGTGGCAGAGCTACTTTAAAAACACCAACACTTGGGAAGCGGAGGCAGGCAGAGTCCTGAGACTAAGTGCATAGCTAGCCTAGTCAAACTGGTTTTCTCAAGACCTGTGAGAGACTTCATCTCAAAACAAGGTGACACCTTTGTCTAACTTCACTGAAGGGAGTGACACCTGCATCTAACTTCTGGCCTCAATAGTCTTAAACACACACACATATACATGCACAGACATACACACATACACATACATACACATAACACACACACAAGGGGGTTATCCATGACAGAGACACAAGGGACAGAGATAAAGACACAAGAAAAGATCAGAGAGAAAAACAAACAGGTAAATAAAGACAAGGACAATGCATTTTTGTTTATTCATTTATGTGCTTACAGATTACTTTATAATTACATCATTTATCATATTTCAGATTTTATTTGTTTACTGTTTTGATTCCCTTTTAACTTTTCTGTTTCTTTTTTTTTTCCTGTTAGGAGAAACTCATATTTATTAACTATTTAAAAACTTGACAAGATTTTTACATTTAAGCATGTTGAATTAAAAGATACATAAGTATTAAAATGAAAAAATAAAAGTCACTTTAAAACTAGTGATCAGTAGGAAATGGAGAATTTTATTTTTTTTTCTATAAAACTTTGCTTGGATAAAGCAACAGTGGCCTGGATCAACCTGAATGTGCTTGGGGATGAAAAGAACAATGGTAAAGGATTGATTGCTTCAAAGCTGCAGGAGTACAAATGCCCTTCTGAGATATCAGTAGGGCTCTGAGAGTACTAAGCAAGCCCTCTTTCCCCAAAGAAAATAGAAAATCTCTGGTGAAATACAAAATCCAAGTAAATTTGTAAGAGACTGGCTTAAGTGCTGAATATAAGAGATAAATAAACCTGAATTCTGAGCTTTTAGTTTGACCTACAATCTAACTGGAAAATTACTAAAGAAAACAGCATGTAATACATTGTGGAGAAACTCACAAATGTATTGCAATAGGCTTGAATTTTAAGGTTTCTCCATTTTATAAACAATAATTTTCTGAACATCTTTCCTTTTTGCCTATTTATTGCTGCTTAGCCAATTTTTACACAAGTTTGTAGCAAAATAAACTTCAGTCTATTTTTGCTGCTGCAATTTCTGTGTGTTGACTAGACTTGGCAGGTAGTTTAAAATGAAATGCCTCAGGAAATCACAGACACAGGCTTGAGGTACAGACAATTAAATGTTTAGTTGATTGATTCTTCCACATGACTGGCCATTGATGCTTTTGTGACATCTGGAAATTGAGCTTGGGTTGCTGACAGCAGAGCCTGGACTTGCCTGCCACATGTATACTCTGGCTGATGGGATCTTAGATGGTATATTATAGCAGTAAGTATTGTTAGGAGGCCTGGTGGAAGGTAGAGAGCTTAGGATCCAGATTTAGAAGCTACATGGTGTCTTTCTTACCATAGTGTTTTGGTTAAAACAACTTATACGTTCATCTTAAACTCAAGGTAAAGTGATGTAGACTTCATCAACTGATTAATATGTGGTAAATCAATTTTTGTCATATGCAATCATAGATATTGAATATTGCTTTTACATCTGACATGAAACAGACATCCATCTATGCAAGGCTACTAGAAATCACATGCACTCCAGCCTTGATGCCCAGGAACACCTCACTTTAAATCCAGATATGGATTTTTTTCTCATGGAGTTACCTTGGTACATAGCCATGACTCATGTTTACAATGTGTCATTGTCACTATGTTTAAGAAATTGCCTGATATTGTAAAGGTGAGGTCCCAGAAAGAAACTCATCTTTATTTTGACCTTTTCAGCCTGAATGCCACCAGTGAAACACTGCAAAAGATAAAAGCTGCTGTCTTTAATTCCTGAGATGAATCATTATTCAGTTCTTGGATGTGCTGGGGAAGAATATGTTTTGTTTCTTTGTTTTGCTTGTTTGTTTTGATGAAGGGTTTCTCTGTGTAGCTTTGGCTGTCCTAGACTTAATTTGTAGACCAGGCTGGCCTCAAACTCACAGAGATCTCCCTACCTCTGTCTCCCCAAGTGCTGGGAATACAGATGCGTGCCCCTGTGCCTGGCAGTAGAATATCTTTAATACTCTTTTGAATAAACTTGTGTCTTGTTAAAAGTTCAAGGGGAAATACACTTAAATCCAAAAGGGAAACAATTAATCTTCTTAGAAATGTTCTGTTCTGAATCTCATTGTTCAAAATGACTTAGAGTTGATATCAACCTGATGTCTTTCATAGCAATGGGAGATACCATGTACAATACTTGAAGAAAAAAGTAGCCATTCATCTCTCCTACTTTGGTAAGATATGCCCACTAGTGAAATTGTGGCACAAATGCTATAGGATTAACCAACTAGTTTCTGCTTTGATTTGAAAGTCACACTACAACATTGACATACACCCTAGGGCAGCGCCTACTGCAGTTAATCTGTTTAATGGCCACAGTATTGAACTGATTCCTAAGGACTTATCATTATACCCATGATGTCTTTCTCAGCCCTCATCAGAGAAGATTCTTCTTGCAGTAGGTGGCAATTAACATATACTCACAATTTGTCACTGTAGTGACAATAGAGATTGTGGAATGCTCAGCCCCATATTGGCCATCTCTATTACCTTTCCCTCTTCCTAAGACTGTAAGAGACAGAAGTTTTAGAAGACTGTAAGAACAGTGTTTTCAGACAAAACGGGTTACTTTTCTTTAAGAATTCTGTGCCTGAGAATTTGCCAATGTGTAGGCTTAGATTTTTCAACAACCCCACTTCATTTAGGGTTCTTAAATGCTTCCACCTCCCTTCCAACACACTCACCAGAGGTAGAGAAAAAAAGGTTATTAAGAAAGGGGGCTTATAGACATTTTTAGAACTAATTCTTGGGAGTGAGTCCACTCTTCATTGTCCAGATACTAGCAGTCAAGTCCAAATGCCAATACCAAACAGCAACATGAATCACCACCATTCAGCAGATTGGGACAGTTGGTAAAAGCAGCAAGACTCAGTTTGATTACCCCAAGAAGTTCTCTAGAACGTTTCTCACTGTGAAGTGAAGTATCAAAGAATGAAGACCAGCACATTGGTGTTGATCCAAAAAAGGGTTGCCTCATTTTCCATGAGCTTCTATATATCTCTTCTCGTCAAAGTCCACCCATGGGTGTTTTCAGTTCGCCAAAGTCACTACCCTAGCAAGAGACAGCTCACAGCAAAACATCACATGATGTAATTGAGTCTTCAAAGAAACAAGAAACTTCACCCTTCCTCTGCTAGATTGCCATACACCTATGCATACTGGCAGTACTAAGTAAACTCAGAGGGTTTAAAACAACAATAATGTTGGGTTCTGGTGGAACCTGAGAAAACTCACTTCAGATACCAAAGCTTTACTTTATTTTCTGAGCTGAGGGAGTCAGCCCTTTTGGGACCTGAACTGAGTTCCAGAAGGGAAGTTATATTGCATACATAAAGGGTGAAAACTGCAACCCAGGGGGTGGCATTGGTATGTGTCAGGATCATACAACAAAACTTTCTTTTTCTTTCTTTCTTTCTTTCTTTCTTTCTTTCTTTCTTTCTTTCTTTCTTTCTCTTTCTTTCTTTCTCTTTTCTCTCTCTCTCTTTTTCTTTCTTTTCTGATGTCAAGATTATTTGTTTTAGATATGCATAGGTTTTCTACTGTTCCTGGTTAATAGTGTCCCAGACATGCTTTGGTGTATAAATTGAAAGCCACTTCTTAAAATAGAGTCCCTTTCACTTTTTTTTAAAATATATTAATTACAGTTTACTTTGTATCCCAGTTGTAGCCCCTCCATCATCTTCTCCCAACCTCACCCACCCTCCCTCATCAACTCCCATGCCCCTCCCCAAGTCCACTGATAGGGGAGGTCCTCCTCTCCTTCCCTCTGATCCTAGCTTATCAGGTCTCATCAGGACTGGCTACATTGTCTTCTTCTGTGGCCTGCTAAGGCTGCTCCACCCTGAGGGGGAGGTGATTAAAGAGCCAGCCACTGAGTTCATGTCAGAGATAGTCCAACCAAACTTTAACATTATGAGTTAAGCAAGGGTATTTCTATTGGAGGCTGGGCCTGAGCCAGGATACCTGGCCTCAGGATCTTTAACTTATCCTCCCAGACATTTGGTACTGAGCTCAGAGAGTGATAAGGGAACAAAGCTGTGCTTAGTTAATTAGGGCATAACAGTCAATTGGTTCTTTGACCCTGTCTGAAAGATGGAGAAGTAGTCCTAGAGACTCAGACAACTGTCTCCTTACAACAGAAGCTGTTCAGCTTTTGGGAAGATCCCAACTCCCCTAGAGCCTGGGACCTTGAATTTAGTTTTTTCCTGTGATTAAATGGAGTCTGAAAACAAAATTGTAGTACTTAGAATAAGTGTCTTTTGCTTGTTTACAAAAATATATTACAGGGAATTGGAAGAGAACAATATTGGAGGAATAGAGGAGGGATTGAAAATGGGGAAGGAGGTAGAGTTGATCAAAACATATTACCTGTATGGATAAAATTCCCAGAGAGCAAAAATAAAAATAAAAAGTCCAAATATTTAATTACTGTAACAAACAAACAAACAAATAAACAAAACCCTTTCTACAGTCTTAACAGAAGGTATTAAAACCATACCCTGGATTTATTGTAAACCACAATGTTTTAATAACTTTCTGGCTTTGGTTTTTGCTCCTCAGAGCTTATCAGTTCTGTGTTTGTAAGATAAGTATCATTCATGGCAGGTCAGTTAGTTTCAAAGAGGTGACACAATAAAGAACACAGTATATACAGTACAGGAGTTTTAGGGGCCTTTGAAGAGCATTTTGACCCATTCTTACATTTTCAGCAGCAACTATTCCAATGACATATTGTCATGAAAAGTCACAGTAAGCGTGAATCTACATATGTTTTTGTGCAGGCTGTCTCAAAGGAAACTAGCAATTAAGTGATACAAAGCATGGTTTCAAGTATAGATAAATTCTAAATAAAAGGATTCGGTAAAATTAAGGCAAAAATTCTTAAGTATTCTAAATGTTTTTGAGCATTCCAAACATTTTCAAGAGCAGTATAAGTCAGAAAATGTAATGCACCTACTCCATGATCTTGTGGTTACGTACTAAGATGACTTTGTATATATGAGATGATATTATATTTGTTGTAAAAGAAAATGTAACCTATGACTACTGGCATAATTGCATCATGAGACTCATTTATAACCTCACAAATGCTGCTAATTTGTCTGCCTGTCTATTATCAGTTACAAATAAATACTTTTAAAAAGTGACTTTTAGTTCAGTGTCCAAGTGGGTTACATAGTAATGGGAAGAGGGACTGCCTCTGACATAATCTGATTGGCCTGCTTGTTGATCACTTCCCCCTGAGGGGGGAGCAGCCTTACCAGGCCACAGTAGAGGACAATGCAGCCACTTTTGATGAGAACTGATAGACTAAGATCAGAAAGAAGAGGAGAACCTCCCCTATCAGTGGACTTGGGGAGTGGCATGCATGCAGAAAAGGGAGGGAGGGTGGGGTCAGGAGGGGAGGGGGGGGCTTATGGGGGGATACAAAATGAATAAAGTGTAATTAATAAAAAATTTTAAAAAAGTGACTTTTTACTTTGTTTGTAAAATCTGTCATGAACCAGAATTATAGATTAATTTACAAAGTGCTAGACAATTTTCCTAGCAAATTAATTTTAATTGGCTGATATATGATGCTGGCTTTCTTGTGACCAAGACATAAGAAAAAATGACATAGACTTTGTTAATATTAAAACTGTGCTTGTTAAACACATTGTTGATTGATAGAAAAAGAGCAAAACTGTTTGCAAGGTACTTGACTAATAAGATCTTTTCATTTAAAATGTAAACTCAACAATAAATGTGACACCAAGAACAACTGAGAATGTACAAAATATTTTCAGATAATTATATAAAAGATGGGAATAATATAAGAATTGCAACTTAAAACAATAAGATACTTGTCATTATAAAAATGTTAGCACAGAAAATTAAGAAATAAAATGACCAGCATCAATTTATAGTAAGAATATGGGGTATCAGATACTTATTCATTGCTGGGAGAGTGCAAACTTACATAACCATTGTAGAAATCAATCTGGCAGTTTCTCGGAAATTTGGGAATGGATCTCCCTCAAGACCCAGCTATACTACCCTCGGGCATATACTTAAAAGATATTCCACCATACCACAAGGACGCCTGCTCAACTACATTCGAAACAGCTTTTTTGTAATAGCCAGAAACAGGAAAAAACTTAGATGTTCCTCAACTAAAGAATGGATAAAGAAAATGTGGTACAGAATATTGCTCAGCTACTTAAAACAAAGACTTCATGTAATTTGCAGACAAGTGGATGAAACTGGAAAATATCATTCTGAGTGAAATAACACAGACACAGAAAGATGTGCATGGCATGTACTCACATAGAACCCAAGGGGTGCCCAACGGAGGATGTTTGAATTTCATTCAGAAGAGGAACTAATATAGATACCTGAAGTAGATGGAGGAAGGCAACTGGGTAGGAGAGAAGATAGGGAGGGTAACAGGGATCAGGTGTGGGGAGGGTAGGTATGGGGGAGAACTGGGAATGAGAATGCAAATTGGTGGGGTAGCTTCTCTGAGACAAGGGAGGTTCCAGGGAGTCAATGGTGGTGACCCCAGTGGAGACTCCTAGCAGTGGGGAAAGGGAGTTTGAAGTAGCCACATTCTGTAGCCAGGTTGGAATTCTTATACACCAACCCATCCATAAAAGTTTAGTTCCTCTATCGGGAATTCTGTTTAGTTCTGTTTCCCATTTTTTAATTGGATTACTTGATTTGTTGCTTTTCAACTTCTTTAGTTCTTTATTTATACTGGATATTAGCCCTCTGTCAGATAGAGGATTGGTGAAGATTCTTTCCTAATCTGTAGGCTGTTGTTTTGTTTTGAGGACAGTGTCCTTTGCTTTACAGAAGCTTTTCAGTTTCATGAGGTCCCATTTATTGATTGTTGCTCTTAGAGCCTGTGCTGTTGGTGTTCTGTTCAGGAAGTTGTCTCCTGTACCAATGAGTTCAAGGCTCTTCCCCACTTTTTTTTTTTTTCTAACCAATTTAATGTGTCTGGTTTTATGTTGAGGTCTTTGATCCACTTGGACTTCAGTTTTGTGCAGGGTGATAAGTATGGATCTATTTGCATTTTTCTACATGTAGACATCCAGTTAGACCAGCATCATTTGTTGAAGATGCTATCTTTTTTCCATTGTATGGTTATGGCATCTTTGTACATAAGTGTGTGGGTTTATCTCTGGGTCTTCTATTCGGTTCCATTGATCCACCAGTCTGTTTCTATGCCAGTACTATGCAATTTTTATTACTGTTGCTCTATAGTACAGCTTACAATCAGGGATGGAGATACCTCCAGAAGATCTTTTATTGTAGAGGATTGTTTTTATCAATTCTGGGTTTCTTGTTATTCCATATTTAGTTGAGATTTTTTCTTTCAAGGTCTATAAAGAATTGTGTTGGTAATTTGATGGGAATTACATTGAATCTGTAGATTGCTTTTGGTAAGATGACCATTTTTACTATGTTAATCCTGCCAAGCCATGAGCATGTTAGATCTTTCCATCTTCTGATATCTTCTTCTAATTCTTTCTTCAGAGACTTGAATTTTTTTTCATACAAGTCTTTGACTTGCTTGGTTAGTTTCATAACAAGGTACTTGATGTCTTTTGTGGCTATTGTGAAGAGTGTTGTTTCCCTAATTTCTTTCTCAGTCCTTTTGTCTTTTGTATACAGGGGGACTACTGATTTTTTTTTCTGAATTAATTTTGTATCCTGCCACTTTGCTGCAGGTGTTTATCAGCTGTAGGAGTTCCCTGGTAGAATTTTTGGGGTCAGTCAGGTATACTATCATATCATCTGCAAATAGTGATAATTTAACTTCTTCCTTTCCAATTTGTATCCCTTAATCTCCTTCAATTGTCTTATTGTTCTAGCAAGGACTTCCAGAACTATGTTGAAGAGATATGGAAAAAGTGGGCAGCCTTGCCTTGTCCCTGATTTCAGTGGGATTGCTTTAATTTTCTCTCCGTTTAGTTTGATGTTGGCTATAGGCTAAGCAGAGAATTCTCGATAGAGGAATATCAAATGGCAGAGAAACACTTAAAGAATGTTCAACGTCCTTAGCCATCAGGGAAATGCAAATCAAAACGACCCTGAGATTTCAATTTATACCCACCAGAATGGCCAAGATCAAAACCTCAAGTGACAACACATGCTGGAGAGGTTGTGAAGAAAGGGGAACCCTCCTCCACTGCTGATGGAAATGTAAATTGTTACAACCACTCTGGAAATCAGTCTGGTGCTTTCTCAGACAACAAGGAATAGCACTTCCTCAAGATCCAGCCATACCACTCCTAAGTATATATCCAAAAGGGGCTCAAGTACCCAATAAGGACATTTGCTCAACCATGTTTGTTGTAGCTTTATTTGTAATAGCCAGAAGCTAGAAACAGCCCAGATGCCCCTAAACTGAGGAATGGATACAGAAATTGTGGTACATCTACACAATGGAATGTTACTCAGCAATGAAAAACAAGGAAATCATGAAATTTGCAGGTAAATGGTGGGATCTGGAAAGGAAAATCCTGACTGGGCTGTCCCAGAAGCAGAAGGACACACACAGTATACACTCACTCATATAGATATATAATATAGGATAAACCTACTAAAATCTATACACCTAAAGAAACCAATCAAGAGGGATGACTCTGGCTAAAATGCTCAATCCCTACCCCAAAAAGCAAAAAGGATGGACACCAGAAGAAAAAGAAAACAGGAATCAAGTTAGGAGCCTTCCACAGAGTGCCTCTGAAAGTCTCTGCCCTGCAGACTATCAAAGCAGATGTTGAGACTTATGGCCAAACTTTGGGCAGAATGCAGGGAATCTTGTGAAAGAAGTGGGAAAAAATAGTAAGATCTGGAGAGGACAGGAGGTCCACAAGGAGAGCAACAGAACCAAAAAAAAATTGAGCACAGGGGTCTTTCCTGAGACTCATACTCCAACCAAGTACCATGCATGGAGATAACCTAGAACTCCTGCACAGATGTAGCCCATGGCAGTCCAAGTGGGTTCCATAGTAATGGGAACAGGGACTGCTTCTGACATGAACTAATTAGCCTGCTTTTTGATCACTTCCCCCTGAGGGGGGAGCAGCCTTACCAGGTCACAGAGGAAGACAATGTAGCCACTCCTGATGAGACCCTACAGACTAGGATCAGAAGGAAGAAAAAGACCCCCACACACACCAGTAGACTTGGGGAGGGGAGTGTGTGGAGAAGGGGGAGGAGGGAGGGAACTAGAGGGGGATACAAAGTAAATAAAGTATAATTAAAAAGAATTATAGGAGAAGTCTAAGTGAATTTAAAATGTTTTTAATAAAATGACTCAAGTAAATATGAAAGATTAAAAAATGCTCTAAATGGGTTGGGAATGAAACTAGAAGAGTATACTTGCTTGACTTTTGCTGTAGATTTGAATTGATAATGCATGTAAAATTTGAAGGCAAAACTTGGAGATCAACTTCAGAGTACAAAATTGAATTGGAGAACCTTCATTACTCAAGAAAGGAGACTTGATTTTAAACAAACTGAAACAATTGCACTCACTTTTTTTGTGCACATTTTGGACAGAATTTAAAGGGTAGGATGTGACTACTACAAAGAACCTCCATTTCCTTTTTACATCTGTGTTAATGCCCTGTTTGCTTTTAGTTCAGAAATGTAGTTAAGATAGTAGAATTCTTTTTAATTTCTTCTATGAAACTAGGGGGATGGTTTTACAACTACAGTGTCCATCTTTCAGACTGAACTTTTGATGCTTTTTTCAGAAAGTCAACGCAAAGAAACAAAACTGTTTTTTGTTTGTTTGTTTGTTTGTTTGTTTTTGTATTTTCCCATTGGTTACCCTTTTAGAAATAAAAATTTAAAAGCAATTGTTTAAAAATTTTGGAGACCCCAGCCATGATTTAAAAAAAAAAGTAACCAATAAATAAAGCCACTGCCTTACAAAAAAACAAAACAAAACTAAAAAAAATTAGTTTCAAAATTTGACTTGCCTACAGAAAGTGTAGGAATAAAGATGGAGCAGAGATTGAGGGTGCTGTGCCCAGATTGAGGAGACCTCAAAAATCCACCAGGAAGCTGATTCTGATGCAAACATAGGAGGGTTATTTTACTCAAGCTCCAGGAGGGACCCACAACCATCACCATCACAGAAGCAGCTGCAGCAGATTAGGATTAATAGCAACTGAGCTCCAAATCAGCAGGGTTTTTACTGGGATTACAGCAAAGTTCAGGGAATTCCAGCTTGTCAGTTCTATGATTGATACTTACTAAATATCAGGTGATAAAATTCGATTGATTGTGTCCTGCAGGTCAAATTGTAATTGTTTTACTCAACCGTTTGGAAAGAACATTTGGGTAAACTCCAGGTGTTCACTGATTACCCTTGGTGAGGGTTGATGGTAAAATATTACCAGAGTTGAGTGGTTAAAGCATATTTTTGTGGATTTTTCTCCATTTTTGAAACTGGAGTTCATGCCCAGGGCGTTTATCTTTAAGAAGGAGTTTCTTTTTCAGAAATGGGGTTACACAGACCTCACAAGGGAATGGAAAACCAATGACTAGCCCAATTTGGGAACCATCCTATGGGAGAGAGCCAAACACTGACACTATGAATGATACTCTGCTATGCTTGCAGACAGGGCCTTAGCATAACTGTCTTCTGGGAGGCTTCATCCAGCAGCTGAAGGAAACAGATGCAGAGTTCCACAACCAAATAATAGGCCAAGTCAAGGAGTTTTGTGGAAGACTGACAAGAAGGATAGAGGGGAGCCTGAGGCATCAAAAAGACACTACAAAAAGACTTACAGAGGAAAATAACGTGGGTCTATGGGAACTCACAGAGGCTGAATCACCAACAAAAGAGCATGCACTGGCTGGACCTAGATCTCCTACACTTATGTAGCAGATGTGCAGCTTGGTGAACATGTGGGTCCCCTACCAATGGGAGAAGGGGCTGTCTCCACTCTTGTGCCCGCCTCTAGATCCCTCCCCAGTGGGAGAGGATTCAATTAGCCCTGCTGTGATTTGAGGTATAATCATGGGTTTGGTACCCCTTAGGTGACTCCCTTCTCTGAGAAGAAGGGGACTTGGGAATGGGAGGAGAGGAGAAAGAAGAGGCAGGGATCAGGCGGTAAATAATTAAATAATTAAAAAAAAGACTACGGTGGTTCATGAGTTCATGTCAAATTTAGTATGACTTGATTTTATAGTCCTTAAGCAAGATAAGAAATCAAAAAGAAAGAAAGAAAGAAAGAAAGAAAGAAAGAAAGAAAGAAAGAAAGAAAGAAAGAAAAAAGAAAGCGTGAAATGTTCCAGAGACTTCAAAAACTACATAGGAAACTTCCTGTAGGCTAAAAACAGTTCTACCAAATGATCTAGAAATTGAACTAAGTTTTTGCTCAGCTGATTTGGAAACTGAAATCAACACAAAATCCTTCATTTTAGCAGTCTTCTCCATAATTTACAAAAGCAAGAATCCATAAGTTTTTCTTCATGAGCTAACTGGATTTCATAGTCGTCATTGGCATACAGCAGAAGATATTCCATGATGAAAAGAATAACATGTAAAGTCAGGGAAGAACGGAGGCACCTACAGTTTCTTGTTTTTTTCCTGAAGTGGCTAAATGCTGTATGCCATCAGCTATGCAAAGCTCACAGAAGACAAAATTACCAAAAACTCTCAGTCTCAATTTTGAGAGCTTTGGTTTAAGGAAGGGCAAGTCAAAATCAAGCTTATTTTAGGAAAAGAAATGATTCTGGAAGGTATTACAATAGTGTGTAACTGCTGGTCAGCCCTTGCCCGTCTGCCAAAACCTATCATACTTTAGCAGCACAAGTGTTACTGTTAGTGTTCAAAACATTTTAAAAATATGATTTACTAGGACAGAGGGTACCAGTAAGGACTTCAGATTGTTACAAGAAACTATAACTGTATTATGAATAAACGAAACAAGCACCGAGAGGGTGATAACATGGCCATGACCTGAGCAATGTTTGAAATGAACAATCCGTAAGATAAAAGGGAAAAGAAATTGCACAAAACTCTATTCAAGACAATAAAGATTTTCTTTTTTCCTTGGGCTTTCAGGTTAATAGTGTGGATATTGCTGCATTTGTGTTCTGGAACTGACCAGCATTTTTTCTTTCAAGAGAAAAATTTTACACACAGGTAATGGAGCATCCTACAAAATATATGGCAGGTGTCACTTGAAAGTGTTGAGGTCATCAAAATAAGGAAAGTATGACAAATTGCCATAGCCAAAAATAGGCTGAAGAATCAAAACGAACAAATAAAACTATGGACTGGATGGAATCGTCAAAGCCAGAATAAGACTTATGGTAAAAACTATGGAAATCTGAGCAAATTATAGCTATGCAATGTGGCTTCATTAGTCATTAAGAAATGTAACAAGCAGATGCAAAAACAAGAGGAAATTGAGTGTGGCATGCTATGAAACTCTCTTTACTGTTTCTTAATTATTCTAAATTATTATAAAAATGAATATTTTAATATAAAAATAAAAGGCTTAAAGAGTTTAGTGACTGTAGAAGGAATGCCTCATGGGAGGTATGCTAGTGGCAAAGACAGAAGCCAAAGGCAGTCCTGCTGTCACTTGGACACTTTTTGTTTTTATTTTAATGCTGTTTTCTTTCCACTGTATGATCTTAGCTTCTTTTTCAAAAACCAGGTGTCCATAGGCGCTTGGGTTTAATAGAGGAAAAAAGACTGGAGGCTACCACAGATGTCCTCTAAAGACTCCATCCAACAGGGGATTGAAGCAGATTCAGAGACTTTGGCCAAACTTTGGACAGCACACAGAGAATCTTATAGAAGAAGGGGGGTATAGAAGGACCCAGAGAGGACAGAAGCCACACAAGGAGACCAACAAAGCCAATAAAAGCTGGGCCCAAGGTCGACTTCAGAGACTTCAGATGCATCAGTAAAAGATCATTCATAGAGAAGACCTAGACCCCCTGCTCACATGTAGCCCAGAGAGAGCCCAGTTTCCATGTGGGTACCTTAGTAAGGTGATGAGAGATAGTCTCTGACATGAACTTGGTTTCCTGCTTCTTGACCACTTCTTCCTGGTGGGGGGGATCTAGACTGCCCACAGAAGAAGAGGATCCAAGCAGTCCTGATGGGAACTGATAAGCTAGGGTCAGACAGTAAAGCAGGAGGACTTACCCTATCAGTGGACTAGGGAAGAGGGATAGGGGAGGAAGAGGGAGGAAGGTGGAAACCAGGAAGATGTGGAAGGGGGCTTGGTAGGGTCTATCAGATGCTTTCTGCAGTAGACTCCTGTCATACGTCCAATGCACATCTCATTTGTCTTTCTAAGTGAGGATTGATCATCTTACCTCGTGTCTGCTTTCTTGTTTATCTTCTTTAGATGTATACACTTCATTATGTTTATCATATCTTGTAGGTCTATATAAGCGAGTATATACCATGTTTGTCAAACAGAGAATTCTCCATAGAGGAATATCGAATGGCAGAGAAACACTTAAAGAAATGCTCAACCTCATTAGCCATTAGGGAAATGCAAATCAAAACGACCCTGAGATTTCACCTTATACCCATCAGAATGGCCAAGATGAAAAACTCAAGGGACAACACATGCTGGAGAGGTTGTGAAGAAAGGGAACCCTCCTCCGTTGCTGGTGGGAATGCAAACTGGTACAACCATTTTGGAAGTCAATCTGGCGCTTACTCAGACAATTAAGAATAACGCTTCTTCAAGACCCAGCTATCGCACTGCGAGGTATATACCCAAAATTTGCTCAAATACACAACAAGGACGTTTGCTCAACTATGTTTGTAGCAGCTTTATTCGTAATAGCCAGAACCTGGAAACAACTCAGATGTCCATCAACGGAGGAATGGATACAGAAATTGTGGTATTTTTTACACAATGGAATACTACTCAGCAATCAAAAATGAGGAAATCATGAAATTTGCAGGCAAATGGTGGGATCTAGAAAAGATCATTCTGAGTAAAGTATCCCAGAAGGAGAAATACAGATATCTTCTAAGTAGAGTTTTTGATATTGGCATTTAAAAATTTAGTTCAGAATAATAAAACCCTCATGTTCAGATACTTGTGTAATTTTTAAAAGTTAATGACTGAAGACACTGTGTATTCTTTCACATTACATTAGAAGAATACAGAAGATTTATGTGAGCTTTCAATATCTTTGATTAGTGTAAACTGTGCAGAGAACTATACCAGTAGTAAAGCAAATCACCATGCAAAATATTGATCAACAGTTTTAGAAATGAAAAGGAGAAGCTTAAACAGGTTTCCTGAGTTAAACAGACTCTAGTGAGATATTGAAAATACTTAAGCAGTTGTGTCCCTTTCAGAGTGGATGAAAGCACAATCACACTCATGCTTAAGGAATGTCAATAACTGTCATCATATTGATTGATACAAACACTTCTTAATTGCTTATCAATTTGGGACAAGTACAACAAACAGTTTCCAAGATGAATTAGAAATTTCTGGAGATTATTCAATACTTCATTGCTTACAATCCGTCAGGATTAGCATTGATTTAATCCTTTAAAAATTATCATCATCTCAGTAGAACTCACTCTGTTCCTTTCTAAAATGTTATGTGAGTTGCAGTAAATTAATTAGAATCTTTTCAGCTCACGACAGAAAAGTTATTTCTTTATGTTATTATACTTATTTGCAAGCTTCTCGAAGAAAAACATCCAATACTTTCAATACAGAAATTGAACAGGCTACTCGATTTTTATTGTTTCAAGGAGAAGAGTCTAGGCAGGCTTCCCAATTTTAAGCATACAAAATCATCATAAAGATATACATACGCTCATTCTGTGGAACCTACCAATGTATATGAAGGGCTTTAAGTTGGTAACTAGGAAAGCAGTTAATGCTAATTCTAAACTATATAAACATAAAAATAGAAAAGATCACCCTGAGTGACATATCCCAGAAGCAGAAAGACCATATGATATATACTCACTTATAATTGGATATTAAAAGACACTACCCAGCAGTTTATTGAAGCAGATGCTGAGACTCATAGCCAAACTTTGGGTAGAGTTCAGGGAATCTTATGAAAGAAGGGGGAGATAAAAAGACTAGAAGGGGGCAGGCACTCCACAAGGAGAGCAACAGAATCCAACACTCGGGGTAGAGGGGTCTTTCTGAGACTGATACTCCAACGGAAGACCACTCATGGAAATAACCTAGAATCCCTGCACAAATGTAGCCCATGGCAGCTCAGTCTCCAAGTGAGTTTCCTAGTAAGGGGAAAAGGGACTGTCTCTGACATGAACTCAGTGGCTGGCTCTTTAATCACTTCCACCTAAGGAGGGCTCAGACTTACCAGGCAACAGAGGAAGACAATGCAGCCAGTCCTGATGAGGCTAGAGTCAGATGGAAGGGGAGGAGGACCTATACTATCATTGCACTAGAGAGAGGCATAGAGGAAGAGGCATGGAAGGTGGGATTGGGAGGGCAGAAGGGAGGGGGCTACAGCTGGGATACAAAGTGAATAAAATGTAATAAAAATAAATTGAAAAAAGAATAAGAATGAATTTCTATTAGAAAATACAATTAATTTACTGTTAACAATGCCTATTTTCTAAGAACATAGAGAAATATATTATCTCCTCTTATTTTTTTTTAGCCCAAACTGACAAATTTTATGGGCAGTAATTACATAAACTTTAGAAAAACATTGTCTATGCAGTTTCTATTTAAAATTGATAGAGTATATATTTTATCATGTTATATTTTATATTCTATTTTATTATTATACAATAAACATTATACATTATATATGTATATATAATATATTATTAGATACAGTATATTAGATATTATGTAATATAATTATATATTACATATTATATAATATATTACATATAATATATTATATATAATTATAAAATTATATGTAATTTATCTTATAATATATTATATATAATATTATATTACATATATAATATAATTATATTATTATATAATTATAATGTATAATGATATGATATGATATAATATAATATACTTGTTTATATATTACATGTTTATACTTATTTGCTATAATATAAAAATACTATAATATATGAATATATTTATATTATATATATGTATTCATATTATATAATATATTCATTTTAATATAATATAATAAATGCAATATATTATATAGTACAAATATTGATATAAAACCTAAAGCAATTCATCTACCTGAAGAAGAAATATAGACAAATAAATTGATTTATAGATCTGACTGATTCTGAGCTTCAAAGAAATAAGGGGAAATCACTCTGATAAAGTTCTGGAACCATTTGTAATAATGTAGAGGATTTGTGAAGTTGGTAAGAGTCCATGCTGTAGATGAGAATTGAAATTTATTTATATATTAGATGTTTAAATATTCTCACAGAATAACAGCTTTGTATGTGTTTATAAACAATAGTAATCCTTCCTTACAGGTCTGAATGAATGTTTCTACCTCATATGTCAAATTTATTAAAATATATTGACTTAGGAAGATAAAGAAAAAAATAGTTGTAGATTAATCCAGCCTACTGGTACATCCAGGGGAGAAAGGCATTCATGCTTTTATCTAACCCAGAATCATTTATATTGGATATATCTGTGAACGAATTGTGAGTCAAGATGCTTTAGAATATACAGCAGATGTCAAGTCATAAGCCTGCATGTCAGCGGGCTCATAGTTGTGTTTACCATGTCAGATTTTAGGTATTAATCAATATGTCTTATGATACTCATAGAAAAAGTAAAAATAAGAAGCAGCATAAAACTAACAATATAAACTGAAAATTATTAAATTCAATTTGATGACTAAATGCCTGAGAAATAAAAGTAAATTCTAAGATAGAAATAAAGTAGCAAATAGACAGTATTGATACCAGAAATTTTGGGGACTTCTCCCAGACTCACCTGAATTACTGGAGGGATCAGGGTCCTTTTTGGGGTTCTTAGTCTTGATAATAAAATAATTTAAGAATGGACTCTAAAGGAATTTCATGAACAATTTTATTAGAGTTTAAAATTCTTCACTGCAACAAATTATAAATTTCTACATCTTTCAGAAGATAAAGAAAGAGAAGAAAGAAAATAAGCTGTGTCATTTTAATTAAGCCAGCATGAAGTGCAAGGTCATGTCAAGGCAGAGAAGTAGCCTTAAAGTAGGTAACTCTACAGGACAGAATAAATCAAAATACCAAAGAAGTCACACTTAGGCTCTATCTAGTATCTAAAACACAAAGACAAGAAAGAATCATGTATTTTGAATTATGACTCAGAAGGGCCAACAAAACCTATACAATTTCATCTCCTCTGAAGATGAAGATTCTAAAAAAGAGAAGTTTATTGGCTTGTTGAAAGGATAATTATCCCTCCTTTCTCTTTAGCTTGGCCTCCAGTAAACAGTACCTTCATGAGAAGAGGCCATTAGGCACATGAGTGATAAGCCCAACTGAATTAACTCTTCAATGATTTTGGTAGATTACTATGCTAGTTCTCTTTGAGGTCAGAAAAATTGTTTGTTTGTTTGTTTGTTTGTTTGTTTTAAATGGGCCCCTCTAGAACCCTGATCAAGGTTACTATATCATTATTGGATACCATTGCTGGTAGCATAGTCATAACACTCCCTTATGAAAACTAAAAGCAATTAAAAAATACAGTTAACATTTCTTAATAATGAAACCAGGAGCTAAATAAACAAAAATATTTTTGCCATATGGGAAGAAAGCTATACCCATTTCTGTCAAACATAATAGTCTTTAAAATTAATGTATTAGATTTTTAACTTTTTTGTACCACTTTATAAGACTCTTTCTATTCTTATTTTATCATTTCAGATTTCTCCACACTGAGAGCATTATTATGGAACTCACTCTGTTTGTATAACATAATCAACAGGATGAGCAATTTGGTTAAACTTTTCAACTCTTCAGTTTTCCTCATTAGATTATAAACATTTTAAAGATTGTTATACTTGACGGGTGACTCTAGAGAACATCAAAACACAAAACCACAAGCTCCCAACAAGTATTTTTTGAATCACATTAACTATTGCTGTGGATTATTCACTATTTATTTTCTTCAGTTTATGTCTCAAAATTTTTTAGCTTACTTTACTTTTATTTATATCAGCCATAAGATATTTCACTGACACATTGGAGACGACCTACCCATCATTTTTAGATGCACCTTTCTGATACCATCTTAACTAAACACTGAGAATGGTTTGAAATAAAAGTATGCATAAACTATCCTGTGGTAATAAACTTGCTGTTTACTTGAAACGATAATTTCATGATGAAACCTAATTGTTTTCTAAGCAAGATTGCAAATTTCTATGCAAACTTGTTCATCTTTCTCAAATAAGATAAACTCTGGAGGTTTGTGTAATTTAATTTTATTAAGATTGAATACTTTTAATCATGCATGTAATGTTAATTGCTATCTGAAAATTAGAGGATGTATATTAGAGTCATGCCAGAGGTTAATACAGAAGCTAGCTCTAAAGTCCCTGGAAACCTTTATGCACAGATTCCAGCAAGCACACTTAAACAACACCCAAGCACACAAAGCTTTGACTTCTGAAGAAAAAAATTCTGTTCTACTACTTATATTTCAGAAAAATAATACAAAATTGTAGCTGAATAGTTTCCCTGGCATTCTACTGGAATGTTTTTCTTTGTTTGTTATAAAATTCTTAGAATAAAGGTTTCAAAGATTCAAATCAATACATACTGAGTTTCATATAGACAAAGTGACATTTGCTTTCTTAATAAATCATCTACTCTTTGGCTTTTTTAGTGGAGTATAGATTTTGAATATTTTATGTGTATACTAAGAGGAAGAGAAAATGTAAGTTTGATGCTCAGTATTCTGAGGATGTGTTTCACTGGACAATGTAGGTTCTCTGCATTTTGTTTTATATGCCATTTCCTCTATCTGAACTGACAACTCATCCCATCTTTTTGCTCATCACTCTTTTTGTTCCAAATCCCTACTTACACCTAAAATGTGAGCTCATACATTTGTTATTCATGTGCTAAGCCAATGATCTACATTGAGTTAATTATACATTTTATGGTGTGTTGGTCTCAGTATTCTTCTCCATAGGGATATTGCCCTGCCTGGCAGCCTCTGATTATTTTTGTACATCGACAATGGCTGCTGTTGATTGCATAGAATATAACTTATTTTCGTCAGTTTTTACACACTCAAACATTTCTGTTGACTGATACATTTCCTTTACTTTAGACTCCTTTTCACACAGGTGCCACACCTTTAGGGTACTGACATAATATAAGCTTATTCCTTCTATTTTCTAACAGCTGCAGACGTTTTATACTCCGGTGTTTTCAGTAGCCAGCAGAAAAGATTGGTCTCTTTCATTGTATATTCATTCATTATTGAGAGAGCCTAACATGAAATTGGTCAGCAAAATAAAAGCAGCCAGTTAAATAGTATATAGATAATCTTATTAAAACATTGGTTTTCATAAAAGGAATTTGTGAAAAATAAAATTTTAGTGTGGTGGTAGGGTGGGGTTAAGCTGGGTACCCTGAAGTCTCCTAAACCCGCACACCTACAGATACTTGATCTTCACAAAGATGCCAAAACCATACAATGGGAAAAAAGATAGCATCTTCAACAAATAGGGCTGGTCCAACTGGATGTCTACATGAAGAAAAATGCAAATAGATCCATACTTATTACCCTGCACAAAACTAAAGTCTAAGTGGATCAAAGACCTCAACATAAAGCCAGACACATTAAATCGGCTAGAAAAAAAAGTGGGGAACACCCTAGAACTCATAGGTATAGGAGAAAACTTCCTGAACAGAACACCAACAGCACTAAAACTGTTAGAAGAAAAAGTGGGGAAGAGCTTTGACCTTATTTGCACAGGAGACAACAGCACAGGCTCTAAGATCAACAATCAATAAATGGGACCCCATGAAAATGAAAACTTCTGTAAAGCAAAGGACAAGAAATTAAACAGCAACAGATAAAGTAATCCAATTAAAAAATAGGGTACAGAGCTAAACAGAGAATTCTGAGTAGAAGAATTTGAAATGGCAGAGAAACACTTAAAGAAATGTTCAACATCCTTGGTCATCAGGGAAATATAAATCAAAACGACCCTGAGATTTCACCTTACACCCATCAGAATGGCTAAGATTAAAAACTCAAGTGACAACACATGCTAGAGAGGATGTGGAGAAAGTGGAACCCTCCTCCATTGCTGGTACAAATGTAAACTTGTACAACCATTTTGGAAATCAATCTGGCTCTTTCTCGGAAAATTAGGAATAGTGCTACCTCAAGATCCAGCTGTACCACTCCTAGGCATATATCCAAAAGATGCTCAAGTATACAACAAAGACATTTGCTCAGCCATGTTTATAGCAACTTTATTCATAATAGCCAGAATCTGGAAACAACCCAGATGTCACTCAATGGACAAATGGATACAGAAATTGTGGTACATTTACACAATAGAATACTACTCAGCAATTAAAAACAAGGACATCATGAATTTTGCAGGCAAATGAATAGAACTAGATAAGATCATCTTGAGAGAGATATCCCAGAAAGACATACATGGTATATACTCACTTATAAGTGGATATTAGACAAATAAAATAGGATAAACATACTAAAATCCATACACCTAAAGAAGCTAAGTAAGAAGGAGGATCCTGGTTAAGATGATCAACCCTCATTCAGATAGTCAAATGGGATAGACATTGGAAGCAGTAGAAGAACAGGAATAGGACAGGAGCCTACCACAGAGGGCCTCTGAAAGACTCTACTGATCAGGGTATTGAAACAAATGCTGAGACTCATAGCCAAACTTTGGGTATAGTTCAGGGAATCTTATGAAAGAAGGGAGAGATAGAAAGACTAGAAGGGGGAAAGAAGTCCACAAGGAGAGCAACAGAACCAAAACATCTGGGCACAAGGGTCTTTTCTGAGACTGATATTCCAACCAAGGACCATGCATGGAGATAACCTAGAACCCCTACACAGATATAGCCCATGATATATCAGTCTCCAGTGGGTATCCTAGTAAGGGGAACACAGCCTGTCTTTGACATGAACTCAGTGGCTGGCTCTTTTATCACCTCCCCCTGAGGGGGGTCCATCCTTACCAGGCCACAGAGGATAACAATGTAGCCAGTCCTGATGAGTTCTGATAGACTAGGGTCAAGATAGAAGATTATGAGGACCTCCAGTATCAGTGGACTGGGTTAGGGCCTTGGAGAAGAGGGAGGGAGGGCCGGATTGGGAGGTCATGAGGGAGGGACCTATTTGGGGATACAAAGTGAATAAATTGTAATAAATAATAATATATTAAAAATTTAGTGTGATTCTTCTTAAGATGTGTTTTATTTTTAATGGTCTAATTTCATTTAATGTATATTGCTGTTCTTCTTCTATGTCTGTCTTGTGAGGGTGTCAGATTACCTAGAACTGGAATTACAGACAGCTATGAGATACCATGTATTTATTGGGAATTGAACTGAACCTGGATCCTTTGAAAGAATAGCAAGTGCTCTTAACTGTTGAGTCATCTCTCTAACACTATTATATTTTATTTTTTATTACAATCACAGACACACAGAGAGACACACACACAGACATACACACACATGTGTGTCTGTGTGAATGTATGTGAACATAAGTACAAGCTCCCACTAAGGCCAGTAGAGGGCCTCATGTCCCCTGTTACTGCATTTGTCTTTAGTTGTGAGATGTCTGATGTGAGTTCTAGGAAAGAAAGCAGGCTCTCTCTAAGAGTAGTAAGGCCTCTTAACCACTTAGCTATCTCCTCCTAATTATTATAATTTTTTACAGTATTTTAAACATATACAAATAAATTTACATTTAGTTTATTATTCCCAATTAAATTATATTCTATATGCTATTATATCATTAGACATCAAATACCCTTCTACACACACTTTTGTCTGACTTTATACATTATTGCAGTGATCTAGTATACAGTAACAAAACTGAAATTTGACAAAACCAATAAATGCCATTTTTGTACATTTAATGAGCATCTACTTATATTATAGATTATAATTTATATGGTAATGCTTGAAAGTTTGTTGAGACTCCAGCGATTACAGTCTTAAAAATTAATATTCATCTGGGAAAATCCCAAGTATTCAATGAAGCAATATATTCTGCATATTGAAAATTTAAAATGTTTACAGGCAAATGTTTAAGTAGTCATAATTCCCAACATAACTAATGAAATAGTTTTACTGAAACTAATAGCTCCTTGGGATTTTCATGGCTTCTATCAGAATAGGCACAATATTCCAAGAAAAGAATCTCATCATGTAACAAAAATACTGAAACAAAGTACTTATTCTATCTCCCTGTATCATCAGTCCCATTTGCAGCTGTCACATTTTACCAGGATGTCAACTTGTTTCCAAGCTTTCACCTCCACAGATTTGTAGGAGTGAATCATATTTATATAAAGGAAAAGTATCATAATACCAAAAAAGTATAGAAAACCTCATTTCAATTAAAACAACATTTAATTAGACCACATCTTTTTCAAGTACTTTTATATTTTTCATACTGACTGTTGCAAATTAATTGGACTTATATGCCTTCAATGTGAGGAAATGCCCAATCTATGTTTTTGTTTTGTTTTGTTTTTGTTTTTGTTTTTACGACAGATTAGATTCAAACTGTATGAAAAAAAACATAAAAGTTAACAAAGCTTGTGATTGGCTGGTAGACTTCCTCCTTTTGTTCCTCTCTATCAACCCCTATTTATGTGAAGAGTAGTTGACTGGCCTTTTGTTCTTTGTTTCTTTGATGAGTTTTTATAGACAGGAACATTCAATAATGTTCAAATGATGGTTCTCAAATTAATGAGTTCTATATCATGTGTTGAAACCTCAGCAAGTTATTGTGTGGATATTGACAAACTCATTCTGAAATGTATATAAATGAAGAAAAAATCTCTGAAAAAACAGCATAAGCTATTAGTATTTTAGTTTTATTGATGATTTTACATCTGATTGCATGAAAGCTGTTGATTTTCAGTTCTCTTGTAAGATGCCTTTCTAGTTGTGCTACATGTATTTTCATGGCCTCACAGATTCATTTAGGCAGCATTCCTGGTAGCTCTGTCTTTTAGAAGAGAAAGTAAAAAGCAAACAAAGAAACAAACAAAAAACCAATGAGTGATAAAAAGGTGAATACAAAAGTAGGGTGAAGGAGCAGAGAAAACCAACAAAGATATTCATTAATGACTCAAGATATTCTATTATTTTGTGTTTACCTAATTTAAATTATACACAGTACATATGACATATGGAACTTTTGTTTCAATTGTTGTTCAGGATAGTCCAAGGTACCCTTAAAACAATGTAAGCTATTGCTGTTGCCCTCGGTTGTCTCTCAGAGGATGAGGAAAATTGTTATTGTTCAAAACACCACACACAGGGCTTTGAAGATTTAAGTTAGATGTACTCTAAAAGCTTCCTTTCTGTGGTCTAGCTGTCATAGTACCAGAAAATACTCTGTAAGCTGCTACAGGAAGAAAGCAAGACTAATCCTATCCAGCTGTGATGACTGGATAGCAATGACAAACCCTGCAAGAGTTCTTTAAACCCCACACTCAAATCTTGGTTGTAACTAACAGATGTCAAATTGGACTTGAGGCCCACACTGTAGGAGAAAAATCTAGAAACCTAGCCTCTCTGGGACTAGTAAGGTCATAGATCTTAGAAGAGAACATATACCAGCATGTAACTAGACCTGTACATTCCTATTTTCTAAAACCTATCCTTATACACAAAGATAATTGCAGCTATCATCCCATCACCAAGGACACTCTTCTTTACAGCAAATGAAAACTACTACTGAAAACCACAACTGACATGATACCAAGATCAAGGGACTATGAGGGGCTTAGCCCCAATGAATTATTTGTCGTGTGGTTCCATTCCTATGCTCCTGGGTTATATATGAAAACAGTTTACCCAAGCCATGGGAACCAAGCCCACCAGCAGTACTCCTCTATTGCCTCTGTATCAGTCTCTGCCTCTAGGTTCCTACCCTATTTGAGTCCCTGTCCTGACTTCCTTCAATGATGAACAGCAATATGGAAGTGTAAATGGTAAATAAACCATTTCCTACTCAACTTAATTTTTGGTCATGGTGTTTCATTGCAACAATACAAATCTTGACTTCGGTGGCAAAGTGCTTATTGAATTTATAAATTTCAAAAAGTATTATTTAAAAAAATTACTATGATTAATTATTTTATTTTATTTTTTAATTTTACTTTTTCTTCACAATTTATTCATTGTATATCCCTACTGAAGTCCCCTCCCTCATCTCCTCCAGTCCCACCCTTCCTCCTTGTTCTTCTCATCCCCTTCCCCTAGTCCACTAAAAGGGGGAGTTCTCCATTATTGGCATGTACCCATAGCTTGTTAAGTCTCAACAGGACTGCCTGGATCCTTTTCCTCCATGGCTTGGCAAGGTTGCATCATCAGTGGCAAGTGATCTGAGAGCAGACAACTGAGTTCATGATAGAGGCAGCCCCTTCTCCACTCCCTCAGAGATCCACATGGAGACTGAGTTGCCAATAGGCCACATCTGAGCAATGGGTCTATGTCCTCTCCATGCATGGTCTTCTGTTGGAGCATTAGTCTCTGCAGGAGCCCCTGGACTCAGATCATTTAGGTTTGTTGGTCTCCTTGTGGGGCTCCTGTCTCCTCCATGTCCCTCTAATCCTACCTTTCTCTTCCTCCATACTATTCCCTGTGCTCTGCACAAAGTTATTGGTGCATCTTCAAAATGTAATACTACACAGCTATTAAAAAATTTAAGCCAGGCACAGTGGTGTATGCTTATAATCCTTGCACACAGGAAGGCAGAAGCACAGGCAGAGGCAGGTGGATCTCGGTGAGTTTGAGGCCTACCCAGTCTACAAAGCTAGTCCAGGACAGCCAAAGTTACACACACACACACACAAAAACTCTGTCTCAAAAATCAAAAGGAAAAAAAGGTTTAAAATGTATTTATTGTTTGGTGGGAGATAGAAAGACTTGGAGGGGACAGGAACTCCACAAAGAGAGCAACAGAACCAAATAATCTGGGCACAGGGTTCTTGTGTGAGACTGATACTTCAACCAAGAACCATGCATGGGCATAACATGGGACCCCTACACAGATGTAGCCCATGACAGCTCAGTGTCCAAGAGGATTCCCCAGTAATAGGAACAGGGAACATCTTTGACATGAACTCATGGGCCGGCTTTTTGATTGTCTCCACCTGAGGGGGGAGCAGCCTTACCAGTCCACAGAAGAAGACAGTGTAGCCAGTCCTGTTGGGACCTGATGGACTAGTCTCAGATGGAAGCAGAGGAGGACCTCCCCTATTATTGGACTGGGGCAGGGGCATAGGAGAAGAGGGAGGGATGATGGGGTTTGGAGGGGATGGGGAAGGGAGCTGCAGCTGGGATACAGAGTAAATAAACTGTAATTAATAAAATTAAAATTAAAATTAAAAAATAATTAATTTTTTAAAAAATTCACTTTAGAGCCTGGTTACAGCCCCCTCCCTCCGTTCTTCCAGTGCCACCCTCACAGTCCCTTTCCCCATTCCCACCTCCCATTCTTCTCAGAGAAGTGGAAGTCCCTAAGGTGTACCAACCCACCCTGGCACCTCAATCACAGCAGAACTAAGTGAATCCTCTCTCACTGAGGCCTGACAAGACAGCTCAGCTAGTGGAAAAGGATCCCCAGGCAGATTACAGAGCCAGAGACATTGCCCAGAACAATTGTTTGGGAACCCACATGAAAAGCAAGCTGCACAACTGCTGTGTAGGTGGCCTATGCCCAGCCCATGCATGCTCTTATCTCAGTGGCTCAATCTCTGAACTCTCATTGGCCCAGGGCAGTTTACTCTATAGGTCTTCTTGTGTTGTCCTTGACCCTTCTGGCTCCCTCAATCCTTCCTTCCACTCTTCCAGAAGACTCTCTGAGCTCTGCCTAGTGTTAGGCTGTGGATCTCTGCACGTTTCTATCATGTTTCTACCTTCAGCTGCTGGATGAAGCCTCTCAGAAGACAGATTTGCTAGGCTCCTGTCTGCAAGCATAGCAGAGTATCATTAATAGTGTCAGGGGTTGCTCTCTTCCGTGGGGTGATTCTCACTTTGGGCCAGTCATTAGTTGGCCATTTCCTTAAGCTCTGCTCCATCTTTATCACTACACTTTTGTAGGCAGACAAATTTGGGATCGAAAGTTTTATGAGTGGGTTGGTATCCCCTTTCCTCTGCTGGAAAACCCACCTGGACACAGGAGATGGTGACTTCAGACTCCATATGCCCTGCTGCTAAGGTTCTCATCTAGGGTCGTATCCAGAGACTTGCAGTCGCCTCCCTGTCCCACAGATGCCCCCTGCCAATTTCTGTTCTTTTTCCCAGCCCATCCACTCCCATTTTCCCCATACCTGAAACCCACCTCTGTCCCTCTCCTCAGTCTCTCTCCCATCCAGTTGTGTTCTCTTTCTGTTTTAGATGTTTATTTTATTTTCCCCTCTGAGTGAGATTAAAGTCTGTAAAGAAAGAAATGAAGAAGATATCAGAAAATAGAAAGCTATCCTATACTCATGGATCAGTAAGATTAACATAATAAAAATGGCCATTTTACCAAAAGCAGTCTACAGATTCGTTGCAATTCCCATCAAAATTCTAACACAATATTTTTATTTTTATTTTTTTTTAATTTTATTTTTTTATCAGTTACATTTTATTAACTCTGTATCCCAGCCGTGTCCTGATCCCTCATTCCCTCCCAGTCCCTCCCTCCCTCCCTCATCTACACCGTGCCCCTTGCCAAGTCCACTGATAGGGGGGACCTCCTCCCCATTCATCTGATCCTGTTCTATCAGGTATCTTCAGGACTGGCTGCAAAGCTCTCCTCTGTGGCCTAACAGGACTGCTCCTCCCTTGGGGGGTGGGGAGACCAAAGAGCCAGTCATTGAGATCCTGTTAGAAATAGTCCTTGTTCCCCTCACTATGGGAAACCAATTGGTTACTGAGCTACCACAGGCTACATCTGAACAGAGATTCTAGGTTATATCCATACATGGTCCTTGCTTGAATGTCAGTCTCAGAAAAGACCCTGTGCCCAGATATTTTTGGTCCTTGTGGAGCTCCTATCCTTCCCTCATCAGACTAACTCCCCTTCTTTCTTATGATTCACTGTACTCTGATAAAGGTTTGGCCATGAGTCTTTGCTTTGAAAACACTGCTAGTTAGTCTTTCAAATGCGCTCAGTAGACTCCTGTCATACGTTCAATGCACATCCCATCTGTCTTTCTAAACTAGGATTGATCATCTTACCCCATGTCCGCTCTCTTGATTATCTTTTTTAGGTGTACAGATTTCATTATGTTTATCATAAATTATAGGTCTATATAAGTGAGTATATACCATGTTTGTCTTTCTCCTTCTGGGATATTTCACCCAGGATGATCTTTTCTAGATCCCACCGTTTGCCTGCAAATTTCATGATTTCCTCCTTTTTGATTGCTGAGTAGTATTTCATTGTGTAAAAATACCACAATTTCTGTACCCATTCCTCCATTGATGGACATCTGGGTTGTTTCCAGGTTCTGGCTATTACAGATAATGCTGCTATAAACATGGTTGAGCAAATATCCCTTTTGTGTACTTCAGCAAACTTTGGGTATATACCTAGCAGTGGTATAGCTGGGTCTTGAGGAAGCACTATTCCTAATTGTCTTAGAAAGTGCCAGATAGATTTCCAGAGTGGTTGTACCAGTTTACATTCCCACCAGCAGTGGAGGAGGGTTCCCCTTTCTCCACAACCTCTCCAGCATGTGTTGTCCCTTGAGTTTTTCATCTTGGCCATTCTGATGGGTGTAAGATGATATCTCAGGGTCATTTTGATTTGCATTTCCTTGATGGCTAATGAGGATGAGCATTTCTTTAAGTGTTTCTCTGCCATTTGGTATTCCTCTGTCAAGAATTCTCTGTTTAGCTCTGTTCCCCATTTTTTAATTGGATTACTTGGTTTGTTGATTTTCTGCTTCTTTAGTTCTTTGTATATACTTGATATTAGTCCTCTGTCAGATAAAGGGTTAGTGAAGATTCTTTCCCAATCTGTAGGCAGTCGTTTTGTTTTGATGATAGTGTCCTTTGCTTTACAGAAGCTTTTCAGTTTCATGAGGTCCCATTTATTGATTGTTGCTCTTAGAGCCTGTGCTGTTGGTGTTCTGTTCAGGAAGTTGTCTCTTGTGCCAATGAGTTCTAGGCTGTTCCCCACTTTTTCTTCTAACAGATTTAGAGTATCTGGTTTTATGTTGAGGTCTTTGATCCACTTAAACTTTAGTTTTGTGCAGGGTGATAAATATAGATCTATTTTCATTTTTCTGCATGTGGACATCCAGTTGGACCAGCACCATTTGTTGAAGATGCTGTCTTTTTTCCATTGAATGGTTTTGGCTTCTTTGTCATAAATCGAGTATTCATAGGTGTGTGGGTTTATTTCTGGGTCTTCTATGCGGTTCCATTGATCCTCCTTTCTGTTTTTATGCCAATACCATGCAGTTTTTATTACTATTGCTCTGTAGTACAACTTGAGATTGGGGATGGAGATACCTCCAGATGATCTGTTGTTGTACAGGATTGTTTTGGAGATTCTGGGTTTTTTGTTTCTCCATATGAAGCTGAGAATCTTTTTTTCAAGGTCTGTAAAGAATTGAGTTGGTATTCTGATGGGAATTGCATTGAATCTGTAGATTGCTTTTGGCAGGATGGCCATTTTCACAATGTTAATCCTACCAATCCATGAGCACGGGAGATCTTTCCATCTTCTGAGATCTTCTTCAATTTCTTTCTTCAGAGACTTGAAGTTTTTCTCAAATAGGTCTTTCACTTGCTTGGTTAGTGTCACCTCAAGGTACTTTATGTTATTAGTGGCTATTGTGAAGGGAGTTGTTTCCCTAATTTCTTTCTCGGCCCTTTGTCTTTGGTATACAGGAGGGCTTCTGATTTTTTTGAGTTGATTTTGTATCATGCCACTTTGCTGAAGGTGTTTATCAGCTGGAGGAATTCTTTCGTTGAATTTTTGGGGTCGCTCATATATACTATCATATCATCTGTGAATAGTGACACTTTGACCTCTTCCTTTCCAATTTGTATCCCCTTGATCTCCTTTAGTTGTCTTATTGCTCTGGCTAGGACTTCAAGTACTATGTTGAAGAGGTAGGGAGAGAGTGGGAAGCCTTGTCTTGTCCCTGATTTCAGCGGGATTGATTTAAGTTTCTCTCCATTGAGTTTGATGTTGGCTATAGGCTTGCCTTTACTATGTTTAGATATGTGCCTTGTATTCCTGATCTCTCCAAGACTTTAAACATGAATGGGTGTTGGACTTTGTCAAATGCTTTTTCAGCATCTAAGGAGATGATCATGGGGTTTTTCTCCTTCAGTTTGTTTATGTGGTGGATTACATTGATGGATTTCCGTATGTTGAACCACCCTTGCATGCCTGGGATGAAGCCTATTTGGTCGTGGTGGATGATATCTTTGATGTGTTCTTGGATTCGGTTTGCAAGTATTTTATTGAGTATTTTTGTGTCAATGTTCATAAGAGAGATGGGTCTGAAGTTCTCTTTTTTTGTTGGGTCTTTGTGCGGTTTAGGTATCAGGGTGACTGTTGCTTCATAGAATGAGTTTGGTAATGTACCTTCTGTTTCTATTTTGTGGAATAGTTTGAGGAGAATTGTTGTGAGCACTTCTTTGAAGGTCTGGTAGAATTCCGCGCTGAAACCATCTGGCCCAGGGCTTTTTTTGGAGGGGAGACTGTGAATGACTGCTTCAATTTCAGTCTTTCTACCTGATCTTGACTCAATGTTGGAAGATGGAATCTATCAAGAAAATTGTCCATTTCATTTAGGTTTTCAAATTTTGTGGCATATAGGCTTTTGTAGTATGACCTAATGATTGTTTGAATTTCCTCTGTGTCTGTAGTTATGTCACCCTTTTCATCTCTGATTTTGTTGATTTGGATAGATTCTCTCTGGTTTTTAGTTAGTTTGGCTAAGGGTTTGTCTATCTTGTTGATTTTCTCAAAGAACCAGCTTTTTGTTTCATTGATTCTTTGAATAGTTTTATTTGTTTCTAATTGATTTATTTAAGCCCTGAGTTTATTATTTCCAGCTTTCTGCTCCTCTTGGGTGTATCTGCTTCCTTTTTTCTAGGGTTTTCAGTTGGGCCATTAAGTTGTTTGTCTGTGATGTTACGAATTTCTTCTTGCAGGCACTTAGTGCTATAAATTTTCCCCTGAGCACTGCTTTCAATGTGTCCCATAAATTTGGGTATGTTGTGCCTTCATTTTCATTGCATTCTAGGAAGTCTTTAATTTCTTTCTTTATTTCTTCCTTAACCCAGCTGTCATTGAGTAACAGGTTGTTCAGTTTCCATGTGTGTGTAGGCTGTTTGTTATTTCTGTTGTTGAGGTCCAGCTTTAGTCCATGGTGGTCAGATAGAATACAAGGGTTTATTTCAATCTTTTTGTATCTGTTGAGGCTTGCTTTATGACCAACTACATGGTCTATTTTGGAGAAGGTTCCATGTGGTGCTGAAAAGAAGTTATACTCTTGAGTTTGGATGAAAAGATCTGTAGACGTCTATTAGGTCCATTTGATTTAGGGTCTCTATAAGTGTTTTTATTTCCCTATTTGTTTTCTCTCTAGTTGATCTGTCCCTTGGTGAGAGTGGAGTGTTGAAGTCTCCCACGATTAGGGTTTTAGGATAAATGTGTGATTTAAGCTTTAATATTGTTTCATTTACAAATGTAGGTGCTCTTGTATTTGGGGCATAGATATTCAAAATTGTGATGTCCTCTTCGTGGATTTTTCCTTTGATGAGAATATAGTAACCCAGACTCAGAATGACATGCATGGTGTACATGGCATGTATTCACTTATAAGGGGATTTTAGCCAAAACTAACCATGCTACAATCCAGAGACTCCCCCCCCCCCTCAAATGCCAAGTAACAAGGAGAGTCCAAGTAAGAATGCTTGAATTTTATTTCTCTTTTTAATTGCATCATTGTTTTTGCACTAATCACAATTGGGTTACATGGCAAATTACATTGCTTTGGCCTACACTATTTTGCGTAAATGAAACCCTATCATAATAAATAATAATACTAATCTTAGTGTAAGTTTTTGCTAGGATCACACAAGAAAAATCAAATAAAATTTTAGCTTCTCAGAAATGTGTCCTTATTATTTTTAAAGTCTTGTCTGTTATATCTTATCTTTTTTCTTTTTCCTTTCTCTCTGTCTTTTGTTCTTTCTAATTTTCACTTTTTTTTGGTTGCATAAACTTGTGGAATACTGAGATAAACACAAATATTGAAACAATAGAGAGAACTTCAATTCCAAGAAAACAAAAGAAAAGTTGAGAATTTTGAAATATTTGTGTAAGCAAATAGAAATATCTTGGGGTGTAAGTTATGAGCACATTAATAATACAGGCAGACCAGATGTTTGTTAATTATAAACAATTGAACCAACATTCTAAGTCTCTCATGAATCCTTTCCAACACAGACAATTTCTAGATATTTTTCAAGACAATATTTCAAATAGATGGTTTTATTTTAAAAGTATTATTGGAAATTTACAGAGAACTAGACTCATCAATTTATTAGAAGTCAGAGAAAATTTACATATTAAATGAGACAAACATATGTAAGTTTAAGTTTCTGAAATAGTTGTTTTAATAAAAAATAAATCAGGGTTGTATAGTCAAAATCAAATCTGCCTAAAATGCAGGCAGTATGAGAAAAACAATATGATCATCTTGGTCAGATTGTTTATACTGATTTTAAATTAAACCATCAGTAATTTTTTCTTGGAGTTTGTCAAGTATATTTGATGACATTTTATGTTGCTCTCATTTACAGAGACACCCTTCTCTCCTTTTTCTAGAGAATGCATGCTTGTTTAAATTTATTAGGGAGAAAATATTTTGGAATATAGAAGCTCATGCATTTACAGCTGGTTTTCTGAACAATTTTTTCAAGATATAAGAAAGAAAATTATCTGATTCAAAAAAATACACTGCCATTTGCTGAGCAGCATCTGAGTGGCATTCTTCTGCTCCTAATTACTTAGGCCTGTACCCATCCCTAATTCAGCATCTAACTACATTTGGGGTGTCTTTAAGGGTGTCTGACAGTAACCCAAGGCCATCAAGACAGGCTTTAATCTTTTTTTTTCTTCTTCTTTCTTTTTTTCTTTATTAATTACACTTTATTCACTTTGTATCCCCCCTGTGGTTCTCTCCCTCCTCCCGTCCCAATCCCTCCCTTTCTCCACCCTCTGCATGAATGCCCCTCCCCAAGTCCACTGATAGGAGAGGACCTCCTTTCCTTCCTTCTGATCCTAGTCAATTAGGTCTCATCAGGAGTGGCTGTGTTGTCTTCATCTGTGGACTGGTAATGCTGCTTCCCCGTCAGGGGGAGGTAATTAAAGAGCAGGCCAATCAATTCATGTCAGAGACAGTCCCTGTTCCTATTTTTTTTTCAGTTAATATACTATTCTTTTTTTTTAATTTTATTTTTCTTTTTAGTTACATTTTGTTAACTCTGTGTCCCAGCTGTATCCCGCTCTCCCTCATTCCCTCCCCAACCCCACACTTCCTCCCTGGTCTCCTCCCTGCCCCTTTCCAAGTCCACTGATAGGGGAGGACCTCCTCCCCTTTCATTTGACCCTGTTTTATCAGGTATCTTCAGGGCTGGCTGCAAAGTCCTCCTCTGTGGTCTAACAGACTGCTCCTCCTATTACAATGGAACCCACTTGGGATACTGAACTGCCATGGTCACAGACAGGCTTTAATCTTATGGGTTGAGGAATAGCCAAACACTGACCACTTGAAGAGCAGACTCAAACTGATGGAAGTTTTTTGAATGCTGAACAAAAACTGATCACCTCTCCCTGGGGGATGCAGCCTAGTCAGGCCACAGAGGAACACAATGTAACCAGTCCTGATGGGACCTGATAGTCTAGGGTCAAATAGAAGAGGAGGAGGACTTCTGCTATCAGTGGGCTAAGTGAGGGGCATAGTGGCAGAAGAGGGAGCCAGGGAGGGATTGGGAGGAGATGAGGGAGGGAGCCACAGCTGGGATACAATATAATAAATTGTTATAAATGATAAAATAATAATAATAAAACTGGTCAGGGTCACAGCATGGATTTGGGACCCAGACTGTGGTGCTGGATTCTAAGGAAGGTGTTTGTTTGTTTGTTTGTTTTTATACAAAACAAAACAGGCCCCCCAAACCCATAACCAATTAACAACCAGATAACCAGGTGTAGGAATATAAGTGTGACGGGGAAGCATTACATCATTTTGACTAGCTAAACATAATTTTGTTCCAAATGTATTATATTGAACCTAAGTAGCTAGACATAGCACTTTAAACTGATTGGTTGGGATTTAGGGTAGGGGAGCTCTTGAGGGCTTTCCAGCTTTCTGGGAGAAAGAAACATAGCAGGATGTTGCAGTCTTAACTGTAACAGAACATGTATCTTTAATTTAAACAGAACTTGCATTTATCATCCATTGTTTTATTCTAAGCACCAAGTACTAAACTATTAAATTGTATCCTGGCTCATGCATGTAGGCCTGAGAACTTGAATTTAATTTTGCCTTATAATCAAAATGGAGACGTGGAGGCAAGACAGTTTCTTATATGCTAAAGGCAGCAGAAGAATTAAAGTAGGTCTCTTCAAAGGGGATATAGAGTTTAAACAGGTTACAAAAATCCATGTGATTATTTTTCTGAAAAGAACAAAAAATGCTGACACAGACATGAACAGAGAGAAAAATCTTGTAAGACAACGTGGCTAAAATGGAAATACACAACAACAACAAAACTGCAAACCAAGAACAGATATTTCAGAAGAGATCAATAATCAAGGACAAATGATTCAGAAGAGAGCAATGCTCTTGATCTTTCTTTTTTTGTTGTTGTTGTTGTTGTTTGTTTGTTTTTGTTTTTGTTTTTGTTTTTTTTTTACAGTCCATATGATTTTATTTAGAAGATGTAAAAACTTTAAGGTCCCTGGGGTCTTTTCTGAGACTGTTTCTCCAACCAAGGACCATGAATAGATATAACCTAGAACCCCTGCCCAGATGTAGCCCATCTCAGTTCAGTATCCAAGTGGGGTCCCTAGTTAGGGGAACAGGGACTGTCTCTGACATGAACTCAATGGATGGCTCTTTGACTTTCTCCCCCATCCTCCCTGAGGGAGGAGCAGCCTTGCTAGGCCACAGAGGAGGACATTGCAGCTGGTCCTGATGAGACCTGATAAACTAAGGTCAGGTGGAAGGGGAGGAGGACCTCCCCTATCAGTGGACTTAGAGAGCGGCAGGGAAGAGGTGAAAGAGGGGGCTATAGCTGGGATACAAAGTAAGTAAACTGTAATTAATAAAACAAGAAACAGAAATAAAAGAAACCAGTCCATTCAGAAAGACTAAATTCAGAAACTAGATAAAGAGAACTTTTCTTTTAAAAAACATGTTTAATATTTTAAAATGACTTCTCCATCTGTGTAGATTAACCTCATGATTCATAATAATCTCCCCCGATGATTGATGGGCCTTAAAGGGGTCTTATCTGAGACTGATTCTCCAACCAAGGACCATGTATGGAGATAACCTAGAACTCCTGCTTGGATATAGCCCATGGCAGATCAGCAGCCAAGTGGTTTCCCTAGCAAGGGGAACAGGGACTGTCTCTGACATGAACTCAGTTGCTGGATTGGTTTCTGAATCTAGCCTAAATACAGGCCTGAAACTTAGGCAACCATCAAGAAGTATGGAATCTAGCTTCTCTTTCAGTGCCATTGAACCCTGTGTGATTTGCCAAGGGAGGCCAGAAAATATCTGTATTGTTCATGGCAAAACTGTACATCTCAGTGGCGGGGCAAGATGGCGGCGCTGGGAAGACTCTCATTCTGAACAGCAGCACAGCAGGATTAGCACAGTGACCAGCAATCAGAACTCCCGGCCATAAAACACAAGTGATTGTGTTTCTCAGGTGAGAAGATACCCCACAGTGGGGGATTCAATCAGCTTTAACTCACCCAGCTAAACCACAGTATAGAAGAGTCACAGCACAGTATAGAAGAGTCACAGTATAGAATAGTCACAGCATAGTATAGAAGATTCACAGAACAGTATAGAAGAGTCACAGCACAGTATAGGAGAGTCACAGGAGAAGAGACCCTGGTTCTGCCAGGCACTTGGTCGCCAGCCCAGAGCTACATGCAAGCATGATCTGGTCACTGTCTCAGTCTGAACTGTGGGCCAAGAACATCACAGACTGGATTTTCTAGTCGAGAGATAACATCACAGAGCAGGAAACGATTGGGACCGACCTTAGGTTACCCAGACATCCCCTGGAAAAGACTCGGTACCTCGGGCGCCCTAGGAGCCAGCCCGGAGCCAGAGCCGGGGACCCAAGTGCCGGAACAGAGCCCTGCCTGCCTGCTCGCCTGATTTGCCACCTCAGATAGAACTGTGGGCACCAGGGCACCAGAGACTCGGTTTCACCGTTGGGTGCAAACCCACAGAGAGGGAAACGGCTGGTCTGATCTCAGAGTACTCAGCTGATACTACCACCCCGAAAAGGTCTCCGGAAAATTACCCAGTTTAGGCAGACGTCCAGACTCCCAATGACCAGAAAGGTGGAGCCAAGGGCGGGCGCCTGTGACTGTGGGTTCAACACGCCCACCACCTCCTCAGACAGAACGGTGGTCCCCAAAGCAAAGACTGGGTGTCCCTGGCAGGAGGAAACCCCCAGCGGGGGGATCATCAGGTCTAATGCTCAGGACACCCAGCACCAAAAGACTTTCGGGATTCACTCAGACTCTAGGCTCTAACCTTCTACTGCAGGCAGGAGCGCTGTGCTCTGCCGCCATTATTGAGTTCCGCTAGGGCACTGGGACACACAGCTGCATCCTCAGACCTACAAAAGCCAGAGAGCCATTACAGCAGCCCTCAGATACTGTGCCAAGGATCAACCAGTTATCCCTAGCTAGACTGACAAAACTGTGGGAATCCCTGGTCCTTCAAGAGGGCTGCACCCACAGCGTCTGGACCAGAGCAGTGCCTGCAGCCGCCATCCCAGACAAAGACACACAGCTTCTGGTCCAGAGTGAGGCACTCAGCCTCCAGACCAGAACAGTGCCCCCAGGCGCCAACTCAACCTAGGTGCACATTCTCCAGGTCCAGAGCGGAGCAATCAGCCTCTGGCCCAGAGACTTACTGAGTGCACCTCCCACTTTCCCGGACAGAACTGTGCGCCCCAGGATAACAGACTGAGTTTCCCTGTTGGGAAAAAAACCCACAGCTAGGGATTCAGCAGGTTCTTCAAGAGGACTGTACATGGAAAACTGTAACAACAGCAGCAGCTCACTAAATTTGTAACGAGAAACCCAGCAGTGGGGCAGCTGTCTTGAGAACTTCTATGGGTAAGAGGAGAGCCCCCCATGCCTAACAAAGACCACAGCTACTACTCAGGGCTAAACACCTGAGGTGAGAAATGGCAATTCCTGAGAAACACTGGACATACAGTGACCATAACCAAAAAGCAGAGAAGGACTCCTTTAGGAAAAATCATCTTCTGGCCACGGGGATTCTCCCTAACTCAGGACTCCAGGAAGCACAGAAACTAACAGCCAACACCTAAAACAGCCCAATGGGTAGAGGTCAGCATAAAAGCTCAACCAACAAAAGACAGAGCAATATGGCATCTCCAGAACCCAGCCATCCAGGAGCGAACAGCCCTGCACAACGCAGCATAATAGTAAATCAAGAAGATGACCTTACATCTATGCTGATGAAGAGGATAATAGAGGAAACAAATAAAATACGTAAAAAATTAGAGGAAGATAAAACCAAACAGATCATGGCTATCCGTAAAGAAATGGAGGAAGATAAAGACAAGCAGATTAGGTCCATCTGTGAAGAAATACGGGAAGATGCAGCCAAACAGCTTGTGGCCTTCAGAGAAGAAATAATTAAATCACTGAAAGAAATAAAAGAGACAGAGTTGAAGGAACTAAAAGAAAAAGAGGAAAATACAAGCAGACAGGTGAAGGAAGTAAACAAAACAACTCAAGATCTGAAGATAGAACTAGAAAAATTAAAGAAAACACAAATGGAGAAAATAATGGAGAGGAAGAATTTAGGGAAGAAAACAGGAACTACAGAGGTAAGCATAACTAACAGACTACAAGAGATGGAAGAAGAATCTCAGGTGTAGAAGATACAATGGAAGAAATCGATGTATCTGTCAAAGAAAATAGTAAATCCAAAAAATTCCTGAGACAGACCGTCCAAGAAATCCAAGACAATATGAAAAGACAAAACCTAAGAATAATAGGTATAGAGGAAAAGAAGACTCCCTTCTCCAAGGCCCAGAAAATATTTTCAACAAAATCATTGAAGAAAATTTCCCCAAGTTAAAGGAGAAGCCAATAAGAATACATGAGGCCTACAGAACACCCAACAAATTTGACCAGAAAAGAAAATCCTCCTGCCACATAATAATCAAAACAGTAAGTATACAGAACGAAGAAAAAATACTAAAAGCTGCAAGGGAAAAAGGCCAAGTAACACATAATGGCAAACCCATTAGAATCACACCTGACTTTTCAACAGAGAATATGAAAGCCAGAAGGGCCTGGACAGATATCATGCAGACCCTAAAAGAACACAGATGTCAACCCAGGCTACTATACCCTGCAAAACTCTCAGTCCTCATAGAAGGAGAAAACAAGATATTCAATGACAAAAACAAATTTCAACAATACCTACATACAAATCCAGCATTACAGAAGACACTGGAAGGGAAAATACAACCCAAGAAAATTAGCTTTTGTCAAGAAAACACAGGAAATAATTAACCTTACTACAGTAAAACAAAAACCAACCAAGCACACAACCTTATGACCACAGCCAACATCAAAATCAAAGGATCTAACGGCCACTGGTCATTAATCTCTCTCAACATCAATGGACTCAACTCTCCAGTAAAATGACACAGATTAACAGAATGGATACATAAATAAAACCCAGCAATCTGTTGCATACAAGAAACACACCTAAGGCACAAAGATAGACATTACCTGAGGGTAAAGTGTTGGAAGACGACTTTCCAAGCAAATGGACCCAAGAAACAAGCAGGAGTAGCCATTCTAATATCTGATAAAATAGACTTTCAACCAAAATGAATAAAAAGAGATAGGGAAGGACACTTCATACTCATCAAGGGAAAATTCCACCAAGAAGACATCACAATCCTGAACATCTATGCCCCACATAAAAGAGCACACACATTTGTAAAAAAAACATTGATAAAATTTAAACCACATATAGATCCCCACACGTTGATAGTGGGAGACTTCAATACCCCACTCTAAACAAAGGACAGGTCAACTAAACAGAAATTAAACAAAGAAACAATATCTCTAACAGAGGTCATGAATCAAATGGACCTTCCAGATATTGATAGAACCTTACACCCAAACACAAAAGAATTTACCTTCTTCTCAGCACCTCATGGAACCTTCTCCAAAATAGACCATATAGTTGGTCAAAAAGCAAACCTCAACAGATACAAGAAGATTGAAATAATCCCTTGTATCTTGTCTGATAACCGTGGAATAAAGTTGGACTTCAACAACAACAGAAATAGCAAAAAGCCTACACACACAAGGAAACTGAACAACTTGTTACTAAGTGACAGCTGGGTCAGGGAAGAAATAAAGAAAGAAATTAAAGTCTTCCTAGAACTCAATGAAAATGAAGACACAACATACCCAAACTTGTGGGACACAATGAAAGCTGTGCTAAGAGGAAAGTTCATAGCACTAGGTGCCTTCAAGAAAAAATTCAAGACAGCTCATTCAAGCAACTTAATGGCCCACTTAAAAACCCTAGAAAAAGAAGAAGCAGACACACCAAGAAGGAGTAGATGGCTGGAAATAATCAAATACAGGGCTGAAATCAATCAATTAGAAACAAATAAAACAATTCAAAGAATCAATGAAACCAAGAGCTGGTTCTTTGAGAAGATCAACAATATCGACAAACCCTTAGCCAAGCTAACTAAAAGGCAGAGAGACACCACCCAAATCAACAAAATCAGAAATAAAAAGGGGGACATAACTATAGACAGTGAGGAAATCCAAACAATCATTAGGACTTACTTCAAAAGTCTATATGCCACAAAATTGGAAAATCTACATGAAATGGACAATTTTCTTGATTGATTTGACTTACCAAAGCTGAATCAGGACCAGGTAAATCAATTAAATAGACCTATATCCCCTAAGGAAATAGAAGCAGTCATCAAAATCTCCCATCCGAAAAACAAAAGCCCAGTACCTGATGGTTTCAGTGCAGAATTCTACCAGACATTCAAAAAAGAGCTAACTCGAGGTCTCTTCAAACTATTCCACAAAATAGAAACAGAAGGAACATTACCAAACTCATTCCATGAAGCCACAGTCACCTTGTTACCTGAACCTCACAAAGACTCAATAAAGAAAGAGAATTTCAGGCCAATCTCCCTTATGAACATTGATGCAAAAATACTTAACAAAATACTCACAAACCGAATATAAGAACACATCAAAGATATTATCCACTATGACCAAGTAGGCTTCATCCCAGGTATGCAGGGGTGGTTCAATATACAGAAATCCATCAATGTGATCCACCATATTAACAAAGTGAAAGAAAAAAAACCCATGATAATCTCCCTAGATGCTGAAAAAGCATTTGACAAAATCCAACATCCATTCATTTTTAAAGTATTGGAGAGATCAGGGATACAAGGCACATATCTAAACATAGTAAAGGCAATATACAGCAAGCCTATAGCCAACATCAAACTGAACGGAGAGAAACTTAAAGCAATCCCACTGAAATCAGAGACACAACAAGGCTGCCCACTCTCCCCATATCTCTTCAACATAGTTCTGGAAGTCCTTGCTAGAGCAATAAGACAGTTGAAGGAGATCAAGGGGATACAGATGGGAAAGGAAGAAGTCAAATTATCACTATTTGCAGATGATATGATAGTATACATGAGTGACCCCCAAAACTCTACCAGGGAACTCCTACAGCTGATAAACACCTTCAGCAAAGTGGCCGGATACAAAATTAACTCAAAAAAAATCAGTAGCACTCCTGTATACAAAAGACCAAAGGGCTGAGAAAGAAATTAGAGAAACAACATACTGCACAATAGCCACAAGTGACATATACTACCTTGATGTAACCCTAATCAAGCAAGTCAAAGACTTGAATGAAAAAAATTTCAAGTCTATGAAGAAAGAATTAGAAGAAGATATGAGAAGATGGAAAGATCTCCCATGCTTATGGCTTGGCAGGATTAACATAGTAAAAATGGCCATCTTACCAAAAGCAATCTACAGATTTAATGCAATTCCCATCAAATTGCCAACACAATTCTTTACATCCTGGAAAGAAAAATTCTCAACTTCATATGGAATAACAAGAAACCCAGAATTGCTAAAACAATCCTCTACAATAAAAGATCTTCTGGAGGCATCTATATCTCTGATCTCAAGCTGTACTATAGAGCAACAGTTATAAAAACTGCATGGTACTGGCATAGAAACAGAATGGTGGATCAATGGAACCGAACAGATGACCCAGTAATAAACCCACACACATATGGACACCTGATTTTTGACAAAGATGCCAAAACCATACAATGGAAAAAAGATAGCATCTTCAACAAATGGTGCTGTTCCAACTGGATGTCTACATGAAGAAAAATGAAAATAGATCCATACTTATCACCCTGCACAAAACTGAAGTCCAAGTGGATCAAAGACCTCAACATAAAACCAGACACATTATCAGCCAGAAAAAAAAGTGGGGAATACCCTAGAACTCATTGGTACAGGAGAAAACTTCCTGAACAGAACACAAACAGCACAGGCTCTAAGAGCAACAATCAATAAATGGGACCTCATGAAATTGAAAAGCTTCTGTAAAGCAAAGGACACAGTCATCAAAACAAAGCGACTGCCTAAAGATTGGGAAAGAATCATCACCAACTCTTTATCTGACAGAGGACTCATATCCAGTATATATAAAGAACTAAAGAAGCTGAAAAGCAGCAAACCAAGTAATCCACTTAAAAAATGGGGAACAGAGCTAAACAGAGAATTCTCTGTAGAGGAATATCGAATGGCAGAGAAGCACTTAAAGAAATTCTCAACCTCATTAACCATTAGAGAAATGCAAATCAAAACAACCCTGAGATTTCACCTTACACCCATCAGAATGGCCAAGATGAAAAACTCAAGGGACAACATATGCTGGAGAGGTTGTGGAGAAAGGGGAACCCTTCTCCACTGCTAGTGGGAGTGTAAACTTATACAACCACTCTGGAAATCAATCTGGCGCTTTCTCAAACAACTAGGAATAGCACTTCCTCAAGATCTAGCTATACCACTCGTATGCATATATACAAAAGAGGCTCAAGTATACAAAACGGATATTTGCTCAACCATGTTTGTAGCAGCTTTATTTGTAATAGCCTGAAGCTGGAAATAGCCCAGATGCTCCTCAACTGAAGAATGGATGCAGAAACTGTGGTACATCTATACAATGGAGTATTACTCAGCAATGAAAAATAAGGAAATCATGAAATTTGCAGGTAAATGGTGGGATGAAGAAATGATCATCCTGAGTGAGGTGTCCCAGAAGCAAAAAGACACACACGGTATATACTCACTCATATAAACATACAACAAAGAATAAACTCACTAAAATCTGTACATCTAAACAAACTAAGCAAAAGAGAGGACCCTAACTAAAACGTTCAATCCCCATCCTGAAAGTCAAAGAGGATGGACATCAGAAGAAAAAGAAAACAGGAAACAACTAGGAACCTGCTACAGAGGGCCTCTGAAAGTCAGAAGAAGAAAACAGGAAACAACCTCGGAACCTGCCACAGAGGGCCTCTGAAAGCCTCTGCTGTGCAGACTGTGAAAGCAGATGCTGAGCCTGATGGCCAACTGACGGGCAGAGTGAATGGAATTTTATGTAAGAAGTGGGAAATAGTAAGAGCTGGAGAGGACAGGAACTCCACAAGGAGAGCAACAGAACAAGAAAATTTGAACACAGGGAACTTCCCCGAGACTCATACTCCAACCAAGGACTCTTCTGGAGATAACCTAGAACCCTGACAATGCAGCCACTTCTGATGAGAACTGATAGACTAAGATCAGAAAGAAGGAGAGGAGGACCTCCCCAATCAGTGGACATGGGGAGGGGCATGCATGCAGAAAGGAGGTGGGAAGGTGGGCCCGGGAGGGGAGGAGGGAGGGGCTTATGGGGTGATACAAAATGAATAAAGTGTAATAAAACTTTTAATAAAAGTTAAATTAAAAAAAGAATAAAACTAAAGAGGAGGTAAGTAAAAAAAAAAAAACTGTACATTTCATGTTATTTTTCACATGCAAAGAAGCTAAAACTTCGAAATAAGCCCTGCCCAGTATGCAGACAGCCAGTTAAGATGATTGGGCTAACTTATTTCAGCTAGCTGACCTTCCCATAAAAATAGAATTTTGTAACTTTGTAACTTCCAAAGTTAAACAACATGTAGGTTTTATTTATTTATTTTTAGCCAATAAAGCCAGAATAGTGTCCTGATCTATGTCATATTCACTGTATAAATTTATCTTTGAGAGTAAGAATAGTGAGTATTTCATTTTGTTTTAGGAAATTTTGTCTTGGTTTTATATTTTGCATTTGGGTTTTAATGTAATTTGCATTGAGTATGTAGCTCCTTTTTCATCCTTAATAAATACTCTCCACTTGGAAGGATGGTTGGAAGTGAACTCAATGTTCTTGGTCTTAACATTTGATGTTTTACCTTTAGAATTTTGAGTAAATAGATTTAAGATTTTTCTAAAAAGTATTAATTAGTGTTGTTAATTAGGTTTTTTCTTTTTATTTATTTTTATTTTATATATTTTTTATTTATTACAGTTTATTCACTTTGTATCCCATCTGTAACCCACTCCTTAGCATAGTTTTAATTGGATACTTAAATATAAATAACACAAGTCTAAAATAATCTGAAATACTGACAAATTAGCATTAAATTAAAAGATAAGGCAAATGAGGCTTATAGTTACAGATTTTAATTTTATATTGATATACTAAAAATGAAATCTGAGTAAAGAAACAGAAGTATAAGACATAGAAAGAAAAAAATGAGAGAGTCTTATTTTTCACATAGGTGATATTTTACATATGAAACACCTAGAATCAATGTGTAAGAGAGGGCGCATGGAAAGTGAAAAAGAGAGAGGAAGAGAGGGAGAGTTGCAATTAATCTCCCCCAGCTAAGAGCCCTCTAATGCAAAACAAATATGTTAACCCTGTAATCATTATGCACAAGCAAAGCATTTATATATTTATGAATTTATGTTACTGTGCATGCACACCATGTGCGCGCATGTGTGTGTGTCCACCACATAAACAAACTGAAGGAGAAAAACCACATGATCATCTCCTTAGATGCTGAAAAGGCATTTGACAAAATCCAACATCCATTCATGTTTAAAGTCTTGGAGAGATCAGGGATACATGGCACATACATGAACATAGTAAAGGCAATATACAGCAAGCGTATAGCCAATATCAAACTCAATGGAGAGAAACTTAAATCAATCCCACTGAAATCAGGGACAAGACAAGGCTGCCCACTCTCTCCATATCTCTTTAGCATAGTGCTGGAAGTCCTTGCTAGAGCAATTAGACAGTTGAAGGAGATCAAGGGGATACAGATTGGAAAAGAAGAAGTCAAATTATTACTATTTGCAGATGATATGATAGTATAAATGAGTGACCCCAAAAATTCTACGAGGGAACTCCTACAGCTGATTAACACCTTCAGCAAAGTGGCCTGGTACAAAATTAACTAAAAAAATATCAGTAGCCCTCCAGTATACAATGACAAAAGGCTGAGAAAGAAATTAGGAAAACAACATCCTTCACAATAGCCACAAAGGACATAAAGTGTGTGAACCTAACCAAGCAAGTCAAAGACTTGTATGAAAAAAATTTCAAGTCTTTGAAGAAAGAATTAGAAGAAGATATCAGAATATGGAAAGACCTCCCATGTTCATGGCTTGGCAGGATTAATATAGTAAAAATGGCCATCTTACCAAAAGCAATCTACAGATTCAATGCAATTCCCATCAAATTACCAACAGAATTCTTTACAGACCTTGAAAGAAAAATTCTTACCTTCATATTGAACAACAAGAAACCCAGAATTGCTAAAACAATTCTCTACAGTAAAAGATCTTAACCACCCCTGATCTCAAGCTGTACTATAGAGCAAGAATACTAAAAACTGCATGGTACTGGCATAGAAACAGACTGGTGGATCAATGGAATTGAATAGAAGACCCTGACATAAATCCACACACTTATGTACAACTGATTTTTGACAAAGATGCCAAAGCCATTCAATGAAAAAAACAGCATCTTCAACAAATAGTGCTGGTCTAACTGGATCTCTACATGTAGAAAAATGAAAATAGATCCATACTTATCACCCTGCACAAAACTAAAGTCTAAGTGGAAAAAAGACCTCAACATAAAACCAGACACATTAAACTGCTTAGAAAAAATGTGGGGAAGAGCCTTGAACTCATTGGCACAGGAGACAACTTCCTGAACAGAACACTAACAGCACAGGCTCTAAGAGCAACAATCAATAAATGGGACCTCATGAAACTGAAAAGCTTCGGTATGGCAAAGGACACTGTTATCAAAACAAAATGACAGCCTACATATTGGGAAAGGATCTTCACCAACCCTATATCTGACAGAGGACTAATATTCAGTATATATAAAGAACTAAAGAAGTTAAACAACAAAAAAAATCAAGTAATCCAATTAAAAATGGAATACAGAGCTAAACAAAGAATTATCAATAGAGGAATATAGAATGGCAGAGAAAGAAATGCTTAAGAAATGCTCAGCGTCATTAGCCATCAGGGAGATGCAAATCAAAAGCACCCTGAGATTTCACCTTACACCCATCAGAATAGCTAAGATAAAAACTCAAGAGACAATACATGCTGGAGAGATTGTGGAGAAAGGGGAACCCTTCTCCACTGCTGGTGGGAATGTAAACTTGTACAACCACTCTGGAAAGCAAATCTGGTGCTTTCTCAGACAACTAGGAATAGTGCTTCCTCAAGATCCAGCTATACCACTCCTAGGCATATATACAAAAGAGGTTCAAGTACACAATAAGGACATTTGTTCAACCATGTTTGCAGCAGCCTTATTTGCAATAGCCAGAAGCTGGAAACAGTCCAGATGCCCCTCAGTGGAGGAATGGATGCACAAATTCTGGTATATCTACACAATGGAATATTACTCAGCAATGAAAAACAAGGAAATCATGAAATTTGCAGGTAAATGGTGGGATCTGGAAAAGATTGTCCTGAGTGAGCTATCCCAGAAGCAGAAAAATGCACATGGTATATACTCACTCATATAAACATATAATATAGGACACACCTACTGAAATCTGTACACCTAAAGAAACTAATTAAGTGGGAAGACTCTTGCTAAAATGCTCAATTCCTATCCAGAAAGGCAAAGAGGATGGACATCAGAAGAAGGAGAAAAGAGGAAACAAGTCAGGAGCCTGACACAGAGGACCTCTGAAAAGCTCTGCCCTGCATACTATCCATGCATATGCTAAGACTTAAGGCCAACATTTGGGCAGAATGCAGGGAATCTTAAGAAAGAAGTGGGAAACAGTAAGATCTGGAGAGGACAGGAACTCCACAAGGAGAGCAACAAAAATAAAAAATCTAAGCACAGGGGTCTTTCCTGAGACTGATACTCCAATCAAGGACTATGCATGGAGATAACCTAAGACCCCTGCACAGATGTAGCCCATGGCAGTTCAGTATTCAAGTGGTTTCCATTGTAATAGGAACAGGGACTGGCTCTGACATGAACTGATTTGCCTGCTCTTTAATTACCTCCCCCGAGGGGGAAGCAGCATTACCAGGCTAGTGAAGAAGACAATGCAGCCACTCCTGATGAGACCTAATTGACTAGGATCCTAAGGAAGAAAAGAAGTCCTCCCCTATCAGTGGACTTGGGGAGAGGCATGCATGCAGAGGGTTGAAGAAGGGAGGGATTGGGATGTGGTGAGGGAGGGAACCACAGGGGGGATACAAAGTGAATAAAGTGTAATTATAAAAGAATTAAAAAAGTAAAGTAAAATGAAACCAAAAAAGAATAAAAAAGAATCGATGTAAAAGAAACAAACAAACAAACAATAAAACAAAACAAAACAAAACAAAAAAACGGAGGTCATCGATTTGGGAGGGCATGAGGGAGTGGGTACTTTGGAGAAGTTGGAGAAAGAAGAGGTTGGAGGATAGAACATAAAGGGGAAAAGTTATGTATTTATATTTTAGTTAAGTTTTCTAATAAATAAGAAATTATTAAGAAAAAGAAAAATACACAATTTGTCAACTAGAAAAATCCAATAAAACAAACAAAACAAAATACCTCACCTAGATAATACCAATATAAAAGCTTAGTATATTTTGAAGATCTTATATCAAACCACTGTGGAAATGATTGACTTTGTCACTAACCATGTTGAAAATTCTGAAAAGGAACTTTAATATCAGTATTGAAGCTATAATTATAAGTGTCAAATGCATCTTATTACTAACTCTAAAGTATAAGCATTAGAACTCTCATGCGAATTTCTCTGTCACCTAGAAATATATTTATATTTCTTTATTATGTCTCAAAATTCAGAAGCACAAATATATATATAATATTATAGTTTAAAAACTAAGTAATGGTATAGGAATAATAACCCAAATGTAATGAAACTGTGTCCATTTCATTTGAATTTTCAAGTTTTGTGTCATATAGGCCTTTGAAGTAAGACCTAATATTCTTTGGATTTCCTCGGTGTCTGCTGTTATGCATCCTCCCTGCCCCCCTTTCTGTTTTGTTGATCTGGATAGTGTCTTTCTACATTTCAGTTAGTTTTGCTAAGTGTTTTTCTATCTTTTTGATTTTCTCAAAGAACCAGCTCTTGCTTTTGGTGATCCTCTGATTTTTTTTTATTTGTTTCTAGTCCTTTCATGTGTGCAATTAAGTTGCTGGTGGGAGATGTCTCCAATTTCTTTTTGAAGGCGCTTAGTGCTATGAACTCTCCTCTCAGCTCTGCTTTCCTTGTGTCCCATAAATTTGGGTATCTGTGCCTTCATTTTCATTGACTTTTAGGAAGTCTTTAATTTCTTTCTTTCTTTCTTTCTTTCTTTCTTTCTTTCTTTCTTTCTCTCTCTCTTTCTTTCTCTCTCACTTCCCTTCTTCCCTCCTTCCCTCTTTTCTTTCTTCCTTCCTTTCTTTCTTTCTTTCTTTCTTTCTTTCTTTCTTTCTCTCTTTTTCTTTCTTGAGCCAACTGTCATTGAGTAGAAATTGTTGAGTTTCCATGTGTAGTCTTTCTGTTGTTTGTGTTGTTCCTCAGTTCCAACTTTAATCCATGGTGGTCTGATAAGAAATAAGGGACTATTTCAATCTTTTTGTATTTATGGATATTCCTTTGTCACAGAATATTTGATCAGTTTTAGGTGAGGTTTCATAAGGTGCTCAGAAAAAGGAATATTCTTTTGTGTTTGGGTGAAAAATTATCTAATTGTCTACTAGGTCCATTTGATTCATGACACCTGCTAGCTTAATTATTTCTCTGTTTAGTTTATGCTTCATTTTCCTGTTCTTTCCTGAGAGTGGAGTGTTGAAGTCTTCCACTATTTATGTTTGGGGATTCTTGTGTTTTAAACATTATTAATGTTTCTTTTACAAATATGATTGCCCTTGTGTTTGGGGCATAGCTGTTCAGAGTTGAGTTGTTATATGGATGGAATTTTTCTTTGATGAGTATGAAATGTCCTTCCCCAACTCTTGATTTATTTTGGTTGAAAGTCTATTTTATCACTAAGTAATATTCAATTGTGTAGATGTACCACAATTTATGTATCCATTTCTCAATGGAGGGTCATCTGAGCTATTTCCAGCTTCTGGCTATTACAAATAAAGCTGCTACAAACATGGTTGAGCCGATGTCCTTGTTGTGTACTTGAGCATATTTTGGATATATGCCTAGTAGTGGTATAGCTGGATCTTGATTTGAGGAAACACTATTTTTAATTGTCTGAGAAAGTGCCAGATTGATTTCCAAAGTGGTTGTACAAGTTTATATTGCCACCAGCAGTGGAGGAGGGTTCCCCTTCTCCACATCCTCTCCAGCATGTGTTGTCCCTATAGTTATTCTTCTTAGCCATTCTGATGCGTATAAGGAGAAATCTCAGGGTTGTTTTGGTTTGCATTTCCCTAATGGCTAATGACGTTGAACATTTCTTTAAGTGTTTCTCTGCCATTCAATATGCCTCTATTGAGAATTCTCTGTTTAGCTCTGTACCCCATTTTTAAATTGGATTACTTGATCTGTTGTTGTTTAACTTCTTGAGTTCTTTATGTATGCTGGATATTAACCCTCTGTCAGGTCATGAAATTTTCAGGTAAATGGTGGGAAATGGAAAAGATCATCCTGAGTGAGGTATCCCAGAAGCAGAAAGACACACAGGTTATATACTCACTCATAAGTGGATATTAGATATATAATATAGGATAAACATACTAAAATCTGTACACCTAAGGAAGCTAATCAGGCAAAAGGACTCTGGCTAAGATGCTCAATCCCTATTCAGAAAGTCAAAGAGGATAGACATTGGAGGAGGGAGAAAACAGGAAACAGGACAGGAGCCAACCACAGAGGGCCTCTGAAAGGCTGTACCATGCAGAGTATTGAGGCAGATGCTGAGACTCATACCCAAACTTTGGGCAGAGTGCAGGGAATCTTATGAAAGAAGTGGGAGATAGTAAGATCTGGAGAGGACAGGAGCTCCACAAAGACAGCAACAGATCCAAAAAGTCTGGGCACAGGGGTCTTTTCTGAGACTGATACTCCAGCCAAGGACCACACATGGAGATGTCCCTGAACCCCTGCACAGAGGGAGCCTATGGTAGTTCTATATCCAAGTGGGTTCCATAGTAATGGGGACAGGGACTGTCTCTGACTGAAACTGAATAACCTGCTCTTTGATCACTTCCCTGTGAGGTGGGAGCAGCCTTACCAGGCCACAGAAGAAGACAATTCAGCCACTTCTGATGAGACCTGATAGACTAGAATCAGAGAGAAGGAGAGGAGGACCTCTCTTATCAGTGGACTGGGAGAGGGACACAGGTATGGAAGAGGGAGGGTGGGATTGAAAGGGGAGGAGGGAGGGTGCCACAGGGGGATACAAAGTGAATAAGCTGTAATTAATAAAAAAAAAAGTGGAAAAAAAAGAAAGTCTACTTTATTTGATATTAGAATGGCTACTCCAGCTTGCTTCTTAGGTCTATTTGTTTGGAAAAGCTTTTTCCAGCCCTTCACTCTCAGGTAATCTGTTTCTTTATGGTTGATATGTTTCTTTCTCATGTGTAGCAGAATGGTGGGTTCTGTTTACAAATCCATTTTGTTATTCTCTGTCTTTTTATTGGAGAGTTGACTCCATTGATATTGAGAGATAGTAAAGTAATGTCTTGTGACTGTAGCTCCTTTTACTTTGATGTCGGCTATGCTAGTATGTTTGTGTGCTTATATACTTTTGTTTTTGCTGTAGTGAAGTTATGTTTTGAAGATATGTTTTGTTTTGTTCTTTTGTTGTTGTTGTTGTTGCTTGAGGGAAGTGTATGTAGTTAACTTCCTTAGCTGAAAGTTTTTCTGCTATTATCTTTTGTAGGGCTGGATTTGTGTATAGATATTGTTTAAATTTGGTTCTGCTGTGGGATATCTTTTTTTTTTTCCATCTACGGCAATTAAAAGTTTTGCTGGTATAGTAGTTTAGAGTGGCCTCTGTGGTCTCTTCAGGTTTTCTCTTGCATCTTTAAATATTTATTTGTTCTATATATTTAGTGTTTTGATTATTATGTGGCAGGAGGATTTTTTTCTGGTCTAATCTATTTGGTGTTATGTAGGTCTCTTGTATGCTTATAGGTATCTCTTTAGATTGGGGAAATATTCTCTGATTCTGCTGAAAATATTTTCTGGGCCTTGTAGCTGGGAATATTCCCTTTCTTCTATTCCTATTATTGTTATGCTTAATTTTATCATGGTGTCATTGATTTCTTGGATGTTTTCTGTCAGGAGTTTTTTAGATTTAACTTTTTCTTTGACTGATGCATTGATTTTTTTCATTATATCTTCTAAACATGAGACTTTTTCGCTCCATCTATTGTATTCTGTTCTAGATGCCAACTTTATAGTTCCTGTTTTCTTCCCCAAGTTCTCTCTCTTCAGGATTTCCTCAGAGTGTGCTTTCTTCATTGTTTCTATTTCCATCTTCAGATCTTGAACCACTTTATTTATTTCCTGTTTGTTTGTATTTTTTTGCTTTTCTTTAAGTTATTTGTTCAATTCATTTACCTGTTAGTTTTCATTTTCCCGTATTTCTTTGAGTGATTTATTAGTTTCCTCTCTAAAGCCCTCAAATTTTTTGATTGAATCTTCCTGTATTTCTTTAAGGATTTCATTCATTTCCTTCATCATAATTTTCATAAGCATAGATTTAAGGTCATTTTCTTGTATTTCAGTTGTGTTAGGGTATCCAGGGCTTCTTGCAGTGGGATAACTGGGTTCTGGAGATGCCATATTGCTCTGGGTTTTGTGGATTGTGTTTTTATGCTTGCTGTTAGCCATATGGTTGTCTATAGTGCTAGCTGGTATGTCCTTGTGCTTGCTGTCCATGGCATTGGCTATCCTCCCCCTCCACCACCCCCCCCCCCCCCAAAAAAAAGAAAAAGAAAATCTGATGGCTTTCTCAGGCCTTTGTATTCCAGTGAGGTCCTGCTGGTCTCCTCAACACAGCCATCATAGCTGTAGTGAAGCCTGGATCTTCATGTCTCTGGAGTCCAGAGTTGTCTTCAGGGTAGTAGAAGTCCAAAGGAACACAAGGTGCTGGTTGGAGTCAGCCTAGAAGGTGCGAGTGCCTCACAGTCTGCTGTACTTAGGCTTGCTGGCCAAGCAGACACCGCTCTCTAGGCACTCAGATTCTGCTGGGCTCTGCCCTCTTGGAGGCAGGATCCTGTGTGCTCATACCATCCAGTGAGTCTCCACAGGGGACAAGTTGAATTGCAGATTAGAGGATGGTATGTAGCCTCATGTATCTAGGTGCTGTCCTCTGTGAAGTAGGTTGAATCTGAGGTCTGATTAGTAGAGTGGAGAGCCCCCATCACTGGAGACCTGTGTTTTCCTGGACCCTGGATATTGCTGTAGGGAACCTGGGATTGTGCATCTTTAGCTACCAGGATATCTTCTCCCATCTAGGAAACACCTACATCTGTGTATAGCTTCAGATGCACTGACTTGTTGGCCAAGCATACATTGTGATCCAAGTGCTCAGATTTGGCTCCAGTCTTCCATCTTGAAACTGGGATCCTGTATGCTTGTAATGTCTAGTCAGTTTCCACTGGAGGACCAGTAGAATCAGGCATTGGATGGAGGTCAGTATGCTATACCAGATATGCACTGCCTATTCAATGCTAGTATTTTATTGTTGCTGCTAACTATCATAAATCTAATGAAATTTAACAATTCAAAATTATATTGTAGATCTTGAGATCATAGTTGAAAATTACTAGATAGTATGTGGAAATATGTGTGTTGAATCATATAAATATTTTATTAGTTTCCTGAAGAGATGTGGAAAGGGTTTAATTCTGTTGATATAAAAGAACAGCCCTCTCTCTGCTCCAGTGTTGATGAGAATTACCAGCAGGACAATGCCTTGCTTCCTCAGGATCTACCCTTGGCCAGGGAAAACACCATCCAAGATAAAAAAAAAAATGACATTGTATTTTGTTGTGAATGTGCAGAAAGGGCAGAAAGGGAATGTTTTTTCACTCCTGGAGGAAGGGAAAAAGGTGGAATGACTATAAAAATCTTTGTGGAGGATCTCCAAAATAAAATTATCACATTTATACCACATCATCAGTTATACTACTTTTGTTAATTTTTAAAGAACTCCATATTTCTTAATATAGACATAATTGCTCTCCTATTGTCATTGTGTTCTATTCACAAGAGTCAGAAAATGGACATAGCATAAATGTCAATCAACTGATGAACTGGAAGTGAAAATGTGCTGTATTTACACAATGTAATGGCATTGACCTTTTCCCTTTCAAGAAAACCACAATTTATTTTAGTTTTTGAGAGAGACTGAGTATCCCTATGCAACCATGAGTACCCCATGTTTGTCCCAAATGCTTGATTCTCCTGCCCCAGCATCTTAAGTACCTTCATCAAAAGTGTGTGATACAACACATTACTTGATTGCAGTCTTAATCAAATATTTGAGGAAAAAACAAAATAATAAGCAATCATACTCTGCTATAAAGAATAATCACTGAGGCTGATGGAGTGATGTTTACATGTGAATATTTTAGTTACATTAAAAATGTGCTATAAAAGTTGAGGCAGATGATTGGAAGACAGAACCTGAGATTTAAAAAGCAAGGACCTGCTGGGGATGGTTGTTCATGCCTTTGATCCCAGCACTAGGGAGGAAGAGACAGGCAAGTTTCTGTGAGTTCAAGTCCAGCCTGGTCTACAGAGTCCAGGACGGCCAGGGCTACACTGAAAGACCCTGTCTCAAAAAAAAAAAAAAAAAAAGAATAGAAAAAAGAAAAAAATATGGAAGGGACATATCTAACCTTACGATTGCCAGTTCTTATTGTTTACACTGAGCAATAGGTCTCTAGTTCAAAAGTACATGCTAAAGTCACATCTCTGAGGATTATTGAGGATTATAATGTGTTCTAACACTGATAACAAGTTACCAGGGAAGCTGGTGGTCCTATGAAGATAATCCTGTTGCCTTCTTCTGGTGAGGTTAACAGGTCCTTTGCTACAGCTAAAATACGGATTGAACAACTAACTTCATACTTTATAAGTTAGAAAAAGCTAAATAAGAGATACGATAATAGTCTTGAGATTTTTTTTAATTTTATTTTTCTTATTATTTTGTTACCACTGTGTCCCAGCTGTATCCCACTCCCTCATTCCCTCCCCAACCCCACACTCCCTCCCTGGTCTCCTCCCTGCCCCTTTCCAACTCCACTGACAGGGGAGGACCTCCTCCCCTTTCATTTGACCCTGTTTTTTCAGGGCTGGCTGCAAAGTCCTCCTCTGTGGCCTAAAAGGACTGCTCCTCCCCTGGGGGGTGGGGAGGTCAAAGAGCCTGCCCTTGAGATCCTGTTAGAAATAGTCCTTGTTCCCCTTGCTTTGGAAAACTACTCAGTTACTGAGCTACCACGGGCCACATCCAAGCAGAAGTTCTAGGTTATATCCATAGATGGTCCTTGGTTGAGTGTCAGTCTCAGAAAAGACCCTGTGCCTAGATATATTTGGTCCTTGTAGAGCTCCTATCCTTTCCATATCATACTAACTCCCCTTCTTTCTTATGATTCCCTGCACTCTGCCAAGGGTTTGGTTATGAGTCTTAGTGTCTGCTTTGAAACACTGCTAGGTAGAGTCTTTCAGATGCCTTTTGAGGTAGATTCCTGTCATACATTTAATGCACATCCCATTTGTCTTTCTAAATGAGGATTGATCTTCACCTATGTCAGCTTTCTTGATTATCTTCTTTAGGTGTATAGATTTCATTATGTTTATCATATCTTTATCATATATAAGCGAGTATATACCATGTTTGTCTTTCTCCTTCTGGGATACTTTACTCAGAATGATCTTTTCTAGATCCCACCATTTGCCTGCAAATTTCATGATTTCCTCCTTTTTTTATTGCTGAGTAGTATTCCATTGTGTAAAAATACCACAATTTCTGTACCCATTCCTCCGTTGATGGACATCTGGGTTGTTTCCAGGTTCTGGCTATTACAAATAAAGCTGCTACAAACATGGTTGAACAAATGTCCTTGTGTACTTAAGCAAATTTTGGGTATATACATAGCAGTGGTATAGCTGGGTCTTGATGGGGAACAGCCTAGAACTCATTGGCACAGGAGACAACTTCCTGAACAGAACACCAACAGCACAGGCTCTAAGAGCAACAATCAATAAATGGGACCTCATGAAACTGAAAAGCTTCTGTAAAGCAAAGGACACTGTCATCAAAACAAATAGACAGCCTACAGATTGGGAAAGAATCTTCACCAACACTTTATCTGACAGAGGGCTAATATCCAGGATATATAAAGAACTAAAGAAGCAGAAAAGCAGCAAACCAAGTAATCCAATTAAAAAATGGGGAACGGAGCTAAACAGAGAATTCTCGATAGAGGAACTTCGAATGGCAGAGAAACACTTAAAGAAATGCTCAACCTCATTAGCCATTAGGGAAATGCAAATCAAAACGACCCTGAGATTTCACCTTACACCCATCAGAATGGCCAAGATCAAAAACTCGAGTGACATGCTGAAGAGGTTGTGGTGAAAGGGGAACCCTCCTCCATTGCTGGTGGGAATGTAAACTTCCACTTTGGAAGTCAATCTGGCGCTTTCTCAGACAATTAGGAGTAGTGCTACCTCAAGACCTAGTCTTGAGATTTTACACTCATATATGTGTGTGTAAATGTCTGCTATTATTTTAATTGTGGAATATTTTTTTCTTTTTTACTTTTTTATTTATTACAATTTATTCACTTTATGTCCTAGCTCTAACCCCCTCCCTCAGTCCCTCCCAACACCTCCCTCTTTTCTTCTCATGTTCCTTCCCCAGTCCACTAATAGGGGAGCTCCTCCTCTCCTTCCATCTGACCCTAGCCTATCAGGTCCCATCAGGACTGGCTGCATTGTCCTACACTTTGGCCTGATAATGCTGCTCCTTACTCAAGGGGAGGTGATCAAAGAGCCAGCCACTGAGTTCATGTCAGAGATAGTCCCTGTTTCCCTTACTATGGAACCCATTGGAGACTGAGCTGCCATGGGCAGGGGTTCTAAGTTATCTCTATGCATGGTCCTTGTTTAGAATATCAGTCTCAGAAAAGACCCCTGTGTCCAGATTTTTTTGGTTCTGTTGCTCTCCTTGTGGAGCTCCAGCCCACTCCAGATCTTTCTATCTCCTTCTTTCATAAGATTCCCTTTCATAAGATGCCCAAAGTTTGGTTATAAGTCTCAGCATCTGCTTTAATACACTGCTGTGTAGAATCTTTCAGCGGCCCTCTGTGGGTAGGCTCCTGTCTTGTTCCTTGTTTTCAGCCTCTTCTGATGTTTATCTTAGTTGCCTTTCTGAAAGAGGACTGAGTATTTTACTCAGGGTCCTCCTTCTTGCTTAGCTTCTTTAAGTGTACTTTTTAAATAAAATTTTATTTATTATTTATGACTTAAGAAAACCTGTATTTATTTATTTTTCATCTTATTCATATGGATGTTTTGCCTCAGTATGTACATGCATGCCTGAAGAGGCCAGAAGAAACCTCTGAATCCACTGGAGTTACAGAACATTGTGCTGCACAATGTAGGGGTTAGAAATTTAATTAAGGAACTCTGGAAGAGAGGCCTGTGTTGTAAAGTGCCACAGTGTATCCCTAGCCCCACATGTGTATTTTTGTCAAATTCTAGTATCCAGTAGTTTGAAAGTCTTATATTCTATTATAAATCTATACTGATTATGTGTATATGTTGTTGCAGTTTCCCACAATAACCAGCATCTCATATTAATAAAATCTCAGAACCTCACTGGAGCAGATTTTGGCCTCTCTGAAAAGCTTTGCTATATTTAACATCACTTTATTTACCCTAAGTTTTACCAAGCTTAAGGATTCCCAGACAGGGACGTTTGTTAACTGATCAACATTATCCGTGATAACTTTCTAATGAGAATGAAATCTCTCTGGACTCTCAGCTGTGTGATCATCATACTTTCAGCTTTCCATCTCTCATTGTCCCAGGGCTCATTCTCTTTCACTTCTATACTTGTTAACCAGCAAAGCCCTGGGGTCCCATTACTGGACTTCACTTTCAAAGCAGTCGTGGCTTCCCTTTTCACTGTCACTTCTTTTCAAATAACTGTTTATTCTTAGATATTCAGGGAATTCTCTTACTTTTTCTGAGTTCAATAATGCATGACAAAAAAATTAATATAAGTAGGTATTTTCAGATAAAGTATTTTAAAATATTTATTTCAATTTAATACTTTCACTAACATTTTATAATAATGGCAATGCATTTTAAAAGTCATTATTTATAAAATTCTTGGTTTAATTTTAATGTGATTTAAAATTTAATTAAAATTTAATTAATTTAAAACTAATATATAGTAACAGTATTATTTTGAATATCACAAATATTGGAATTAAAAGGTGTCCTGAAAAAGTGTTATATGGATGAATGTTGCATTATAAGTTATTGAGGTAGCTAAGATATTGGGGTGGTATTGAAATTTTCATAATTTATTTTTTTCATAATTTTACTTTTTCAAAAGTTTTTTTTAATTTTAACAAAAACATTTAATAATGTGTTCGGCAAAATACCATAAAAGGTCCAATGAACTAGAATAACAGAAAATATCTCCCAGAAAATAATTAACACTTGAAAACACATGATTGTCTATAGTGTTAAATAAGAAAGAACAACCAAAAAAGTGTACCCTTTTATAACTGTATCTCCCATTATAAAAACAGCATATCTTAACCCAAAAACAGTGCAAGAAAATATTGATTCCAGCTTTAATTTAATTTATTTAATTTATTACAATTTATTCATGTTGTATCCCTGCTGTAGCCCCTCCCCCATCTCCTCCCAATCCCACCCTCCCTCTCTTTTCTCCTCACATGCCCCTTCCCAAGTCCACTGATAGGGGAGGTCCTCCTCCCCTTCCTTTTGCTCCAAGCCTATCAGGTCTTATCAGGATTGGCTGCATTGTCTTCCTCCGTGGCCTCATAAGGCTGCTTCCTTCTCAGGTGGAGGTAATCAAAGAGCCAGCCACTGAGTTCACATCAGAGACAGCCCCTGTTCTTATTACTGAGAAACTCTCTTGGACACTGAGCTGCCATGGGATCCATCTATGCAAGGGTTCTAGGTTATCTCCATGCATAGCCCTTGTTTGGAGTATCAGTCTCACAAAAGATCTCTTGCCCGGATATTTTGATTCTGTTGCTCTCTTTCTGGAGCTCCTGTCTCCTCTAGATCTTTCTATCTCTCCCTTCTTTCATAAGATTTCCTGCGCTCTGCCTAAATTTTGGTTATGAGTCTCAGCATCTGCTCTGATATCATGCTTAGTAGAGTCTTTCAGAGGCCCTCTGTGGTAGGCTCCTGTCATTTTTCCTGTTTTCTCCTTCTTTTGATGTCTATCCGTTTGTCTTTCTGGTCTATGTGAAGTGAAAGACTTACAAAAAGAAATAATAATATAAACCACAGTTTGATGCTTTCATACAGACATGCACAGGTGAGCACACCCAATAGAATCTTAAATTAACAATGACGTTACATTAGAGCCTTGGATTTAACCGATATTTAGTATTGTGCATTCAGAACTTTGCTGAAAAAAAATTATATATAAAACTATTATACTAAGAGGATTTATGGTCAAATCCATCCCTTATATACTTCTCTCTAAATTTCTGTGTTTACATTAGCAGCTCTTTGTTTAAACTCCAAACTTTCTGGAATATTATATCTATCTGAAAATCAGAATGCATGGCAGACTGCTTCCAAGTTTTCCTTCTTTTTATCACTCACTTTGCTACTTATAATATTCATACCTAGGCTCCTCACTTCTCTCTGCATTATTCAGTGAAACCTACCTACAAAGATTGACTGTTTTTAAGCATAAAGAAATAATGATATAATAAAGTACTGATAGACTTAGAATTTTATTTAACCAATGGGTTTTTATAGTAGATTGCAGTTTATAAATAACTGATGTTTTCTGAATATGAGAGGGCCATTGTACTCCGGAGAAGGTGTGCTTACTTGTACAAGACCTGCACAAGATCAGTATATTAAAAATTCTAGCATGGATGGAGAGGAGCTCATGAGATCCCATTCCTAGCAGATAAGTTATTGACAATTGATGGCTTCTGGGAGAGAATTTTTCCTTTGGGGTTGTGTGTACCAGTAAAATGTGAATAGTTCTAAGAGGTGTTCCCTCATGGGTTGCACATAGAGACATTACTAATTGGACTCAGTGGATTCTGCAAAAGGATATAGAAATGTGTGATATTGGGATGGGGACATCTGGAGAGTTGGGAGAATTAGACTGTGTGCACAGTGTATATGACTAAAATTTATTGAATATGGGTAAACAAAGACATATACATGAAATATTTTTTTCTTAAATTTATCTTACATGTTACATTTCCTTTTATAATTTAATATTAATGAATGTATAAATCCACAACCATTGAACATATTTATGGGGTTGCGTTTTCTTTTTTTTTTTCTTATTTCACTATGTTAGCAACACAGAGTCTTCCAGAAAAGCACTCACCAAAAAGAGCTATTGTTTTTGTTATGAATCTCAGCAGAATAGAAGAAAGCACTGTCTAACTCTGACTAGCTGTGTCATGAAAAAAAAATCAACATTACATTTTCTGTTGTTTGGTTATATCACTATAATGCTGTTACCTCTACCAGTAATAATAGGAGTCTGAATGAAAGCACAAGCCCAGGGAATTAATGCATAAGTAACTTGGCTTGATTCTAAAATTAACCTAAAATGAAAGCAGTAAAACACTGTACAAAGAATAACATATAGCCAACCCCACTTGCAATGTGAGAGGCTTCAGAGAAATATGATCAGAGAAATAATACTTGTTGCTAGTTCATTTTTTTTTGCAAAACTCATATATGATGAGGGTGATTTGTATTACTGTCTCACAACTTTTCAAAACTGAGCAGATGGGAAAAACGTTACTACTATACTTGTAAAACTCTCATTACATATATCTGTTTCAGATTAATGGAAGAACTTTATCATTTATTTCTACCTAATTCGAACTGTATGGTTGCTACTCCTCAGTAATTATCATATCAAGGCATTTCTAAGAAAATAAGAAGTTTTAGAAAAGGTTAATACATGCAAAATTAAATTTATGTATTTTTATCTTATAACATGCATGTGAGAAGTTCTGTTTTCATATTTAAATTTTAATTTCATGAGCAAATTGTGACTTTAAAAACTTGCCCATGTGATGTTCAAGACACTATTTGTAGCAGTAGGTAGTAATTAATAGAAAGATGCAACAAAGATAGTATTTGTTATCTAGTTGTAGCACACTCTCTTTATAGGTGTCAACAATTTAGTATTTTCTCCCTTCATAAGCTCACCTATTTTGTTTTTATATGTAATCAAATTTATTTTTCCAGGCTGAAAAATAAAGCCATTCACAGAGAGTGCTAAATATGTCTTTCACTTAGTCTTGACAAGTTATTAATCTTTTCCCATGAGGCAATCCCCAGGGAGTAGAAATCACATCTAAAAATCACTTTCTTGCTCATCTTAGAAACCAAAATGTGGTCTCTAAATATCTCAAGAGATGAACTGAAGGTGCATTATTATTTTACAATAGGCAGTGATACTTTAAATTTCATTTTCTGCATTCTGAATTTGTTTATCATTTGACATATGTTATAAAAATGCTGTCAGCACCCTGCTTTCTAAATGTGAATCTTCAAGATTTAGCACACTAAAAATGTTTGAGGCAGACCTTAATTCTGTTGTCTAAGGATGTCTAATAATTTTTGAAATAAATTCATAAAACAAGTAAATTTTATAAAATATTTATGAAAAATATTTTTGCCAGAAAGATGTGTCTGTTGAGCAGAGGGCTTGATCAAGGAGCTTGTTCTTCATTCATTTTTTTCAGGGAATAGGTTATTGTTTTGTGCTGAATAGACAAAGAGAAAGAAATGCAACTCTGCCAGGTGAGATGGAAGGTAATAACAATTTTAATACTTTTATCTGCTTTCCAATAACTGCTGAAAATAGAAACACAAATTTTTTCATCTTTCACCTCAAAAGATGTGTGCCATTAAAATGATTTATAGAAATGGGCTTTTAGCATTGTTCAGTATGCTGCTTCTTAAAAATAAAACAGTCACAAATCGCCCCAGGATTTAACCGTGTGTGGAATTCTCAAGTGGACCCATCTTCTCCTTTCTCCCTTTCCTTTCTTTTCTAGATCCTATAACATGATTTTTATTTTTCTTTCAGATTATATTTTTATCACCTTCATCAGTGTCATCATCATCTCCTCTTCACTATCCATTTCAGAGTCAGTGTTAAGACCCCAATCCATATAGTAGAATAAGGAGAAGTTGTTAGCAATTAACTTTTAGAAAAGACAAAATTGAATAGAAATTAGAGGTTTATACTTTAGTTTTCCACAAATAAAAATATTTTCAGGAACTACTGTATTCATGACAGGAAAATTTGGTTAGAAGTTGTACTTTGGCTGTTCTCCTAAGCAGGGTTTCCCCCTGGGCATCCTCTTGTCTTCACCTCATTAGTTTGTTTCTCCCTTTCTGGAAGTTCTCAATTCAAGTTCCCTTAGAAGCCAGTGGCTTTCCTCCTTCCATTCCTCTTTATTCTAGTCTATTTTTGCAGAAATAGATTTTTCTTTAACATAGCATCTAATTCATATTCTATTTAATAACACAATTTATGCATATCGGATATGTGATTTCCTGCCTATTTTATAAAGTGATATTTTTAATTCTGTTTTGTGAAACAGGAAGTCACAGGAACAGTGAAGGGACTTTCCAACAATACAGAGCTAAGAAAAGATTGAAAGAAGACAGTTTGAAAGAAGACAATTTGTAACCAGATTATGCAAAATATATACAATGTGCTTTTGTTTGTTTGCTTGTTTACAAAATTTGTTTATCTTCTTTTACTGAGGAAATATTTAAGTGCTTCTCCATTTATGTATCTAAATTGCCAATGTACTTATAATTATTATGCAGTAACTAAATGCTTAATATTATTATGTCAGGTAAAGCAGTATGTTACAAAATAATTGTAAGATTTCCACTGTCAGTAAGGGAGAAAGAATTCACACCACTTCATCTCAAAATTAAGGACATAGATAACTGTCAACAACTTTGCAGGAAAGCGCAGAGGGTTCTGAAATGGTTTAGAGGAGAAATGCAGTTTATATAAGAAATCTCAAAAAAAAACTTGATGAAAAGCAAAGTTGGTATTTTAAAGACAGATAATACAACAAAATTAGGAGTATAGTGTTTATTCAAACTAGAGAAACAAATTGTTAAGGTCTAGGTGATAATATTATGTCAGAATTAAGGATCTAAAATATAACAGCCTCTTTGCCTTTCTGGATAGGAATCGAGCATTTTAGCAAGAGTCCTACCTCTTGATTAGTTTCTTTAGGTGTACAGATTTTCGTAGGTTTATCCTATATTATATGTCTATATGAGTGAGTATATACCATGTGCATCTTTCTGCTTCTGGGATAGCTCACTCAGGATGATCTTTTCCAGATCCCACCATTTACCTGCAAATTTCATGATTTCCTTGTTTTTCATTGCTGAGTAATATTCCATTGTGTAGATATACCACAATTTGTGCATCCATTCCTCCACTGAGGGGCATCTGGGCTGTTTCCAGCTTCTGGCTATTACAAATAAGGTTGCTACAAACACGGTTGAGCAAATGTCCTCATTGTGTACTTGGACATCAGAAGAAGGAGAAAAGAGGGAACAGGTCAGGAGCCTGACACAGAGGACCTCTGAAAAGCTCTGCCCTGCAGACTATCAATGTAGATGCTGAGACTTATAGGCAACCTTTGGGCAGAGTGCAGGGAATCTTAGGAAAGAAGTGGGAAACAGTAAGATCTGGAGAGGACAGGAACTCCACAAGGAGAGCAACAGAAACAAAAAATCTGAGCACAGGGGTCTTTCCTGAGACTGATATTCCAACCAAGGACTATGCATGGAGATAACCTAAGACTTCTGCACAGATGTAGCCCATGGCAGTTCAGTATCCAAGTGGGTTCTATTGTAATAGGAACAGGGACTGGCTCTGACATGAACTGATTTGCCTGCTCTTTAATTACCTCCCCCTGAGGGGCAAGCAGCATTACCAGGCCACAGAAGAAGACAATGCAGCCACTCCTGATGAGACCTAATTGACTAGGATCAGAAGGAAGGAAAAGAAGTCCTCCTTTATCAGTGGACTTGGGGAGGCATGCATGCAGAGGGTGGAGCAAGGGAGGGATTGGGATGTGATGAGGGAGGGAACCTCAGGGGGGATACAAAGTGAATAAAGTGTAATTAATAAAGAAAAACAATTTTAATATACCTAAATTGATTAGTAGAAAGTAGCCAATAGTTCTATTTAGCAGACCACAAAGTTTGTGTTAATATATTTGGGATTCCTTTCTCTTTCTTTTCTTTCTTTCTTTCTTTCTTTCTTTCTTTCTTTCTTTCTTTCTTTCTTTCTTTCTTCCTTTCTTTCTCTCAGTCTCTACCAGTTTGATTTGATTTTTCTTTCTCTTTTTTCTTCTCTTTTTTGCTTGCTCTCTTTCATTCTTTCTTTTACTTTTTTCTTTCTCCTTCCTCCCTCCCTTCCTTCCTTCCTTCCTTCCTTCCTTCCTTCCTTCCTTCCTTCCTTCCTTCCTTCACTTCCTACTTTTTCATCATGAACACAGCTTTTCCTCCTTCTTCACCACATTGTCCTGTCACCCCTATCCACCTCCCCCATCCTCTCCTCCTCCCTTTCTCTTCAGAAAATGGAAGGCCTCCTGCATATATAAACCACCCATGCCATATCAAGTTTCAGTAAAACTAGGCACTGCCTCTTCTAGTATTGCTAGACAAGGTGACCCAATAGAAAGGGAAGGGTCCAAAAGGCAGGAATCAGAGTCAGAGACAGCCCATTTCCACTGTTAGGAGTCCCCTCCCCACAAAAAAAAAAAAAAAAAAAAAAACCTATAATAAACAACTGTAACAGATTCCTGGTTGGCAGTTCAGTCTTGGCAAGCCCTTATGAAAGGAGGTTAGTTAACTGTATGGATTTTCTTTTCCCTTCTGGCTCCTAAAAATCCTTCCTCCCCGACTTCAGCAGTATTTCCTGAAATATACTTAGTTTTAACTCTAGATCTCTGCATGTTTCTATCAGGATTAGTGTTGTCTGGTTTTATGTAGAGGTCTTTGATTTACCTGGACTTGAGTTTAATGCAGGGTGATAGACATGTATTGATTTGCATTCTTCTATATGGGGACATCCAGTTAGACCTGTACCATTTGTTGAAGATGCTTTCTTTTTTTTTTTCATTGTACAATTTTAGCTTATTTGTCAAAAACCAAGAATCCAGAGGTGTGTGGATTTACTGCTGGGTCTTCAAATTGGTTGCATTGATCAATCTCTTTGTTTTGTGCCAGGATCATCCAGTTTTTATTACTATTCCTCTGTAGGACAGGAAATCAGGAATAGTGTTATTTCCAGAAGTTCTTTTATTATCAGGATTGTGTTAGATATCCTGAAGTTTTGGTTTTCCATATGAAGTTGAATACTGGTCTTTCAAGGTCTGTTACAAATTGTGTTAAAATTTTGATGTGAGTTGTGTTGAATATATAGACTGCTTTTGATAAGATGACCATTTTACTATGTTAATCCCACTGATTCATGAACATAGAAGATCTTTCCATCTTCTGATATTTTCCTGCTTTCTTTCTTCAAAGACTTGACGTTCTTGACATAAAGATTTTTCATTTGCTTTGTTAGAGTTACTCAAAGATATTTTGTGTTATTGGTGGCTATTGTGAAGGGTTTTTTTCCCATGTTTTCTTTCTCAGCCATTTTATATTTGTATATAAAAGACTACTGATTTATTTATTTATTTATTCTTTCTTCCTTTCTTTCTTCTTGAGTTAATTTTGTATCTATCCATTTTGCTGAAGGTGTTTATGAGCTGTAAGAGTTTCCTAGAATTTTTTTTGGGGGTCACTTATGTATGCTATCACATCATTTGCAAATAGTAATACATTAGTTTCATCCTTTCCAATTACTGTCACCTTGAATTCTTTTAGTTGTCTTATCACTCTAGATAAAACTTCAATTACTATATTCAATAGATATGAAGAGATTGGACAGCCTTGTCTTGACCCTAATTTTAGTTTAATTGATGTAAGTTTCTCTCCATTTAATTTGATATTGGCTAATGGCTTATTTATATGATATCAATATTATGTTTAGGTATGTCATTTTATCTCTGATTTTGTTTTAAAGATTTATTTTATTTTGAATTATGTGTATATGTGAGTAGGCTATGTGCTCATGAGTGCAGAAACACAGAATCCAGATCTTCTTGAGATCTTCTTGTCATCTTCTTGAGGAGTAATTTTAAACAGTAGTGACCTGTCTAACATGGGTGCTAGGAACTGAACATTATTCCACTGGGAAACTGGTACATGTTTTTTTCTGTTGAACCATCTCTCCAGCACCAAGAAGTTTTTATTTTATTTTAATAAATTGAAAAACAATTAGAATCCCAAATAGTGACTTAATATAACTGGGTTTATATTTTTGATTTCTGAATGCAGATCAAAGAACAGGTTAAAGTAAGCAAGAGAGATGATAAAGAGCCAGATGGAATTAATGTATGACTCTGTGGATAGTTTCAAACAAAAGAATACTGTATTTTACCTATTCATTAATGCCTATGATAAAATTCTATATTAGGAACTAGGAGAAATTAACAATAAATAACAAAGAATAGAGTATTATGTAATATAAGCGCTATTTGAACACAGACAATGAAAATCTGCAATTTTTAGAGTGTTATTTAGAGACTGGCAGGTAGGTAACATATACAGAATAGACACTATGGAAAAAGAGGTGATTCATATTGTTAGAGGATTGTAGAATTGTGAAAGCTTCCATCTTGCCAACCAGGGGCAACATTTATATATATACATACATATATATATATATATATATATATACATATATATATGTATATATATATATATGAGTATGTTGACTATATATATGTATATATATGTATATATATATGTGTGTGTATATATATATGTATATATATATATGTGTGTGTATATATATGTATACACACACATATATATATGCCAACTCACTCTTCCTAGGAGCTGTCAGTTGCAAATGTCTCCTCTTCTAGGAATAAAACATCATGGCTTCCTTCCCTCTCTCTGCTGGTATTGGGTGTGGTGTGACCTTACATGGGGCTGTGCTTGCCATCATGTATACTGTGTGTTCGTATGAACAGGTTCCCTATTGTCTTCGGAAGATACTGTTTTCTTCATATTTATCTGTGCCCTCTAGTTCTTACAGTCTTCTGCTTCCTCTTCCACAATGAACTCTAAACCTGGGAGTGGGAGTTATAGTAGATGTTCGCTTTAGTGCATACCATTTTGTAATCTCTTATTTTTTGAGTCTTGGTCCATTGTGTATGTCTGTGTCAATAACCGTCTCCTGCAGATGCTATACATTCTTTTCAAAATAAATTTTGTTTCTGTGTTCGAGATTGAATTCAGGAACTTATGCATAATAGGTCAGTGATTTACATCTGAGTTACAGTCTGAGCCTCAGCACTACATATTATCCAATTATATATATACAACACAATGAAATTCTAATTATGACCAGATACTTTAACAAACATGGAAATCATCAAGTTGCAAAAGAACAATTACATTTGACCTATGATATCAATATTTGTAATATATATTATTTATATATATTTATATGTGTTTATATATTTTGTTAAAAATGCTGAGCTTTATTCTTTTGTACATTAATTAAAAGTATATAAGAAAAACTTTAGATGATTGAACAGTATTAGTTGCTATGTTATGATGTCTTAATGTCAAAGGATCAATGGGTAAAAGTATCAATTTGCTTTAGTAAAACACTACTAGGTCATCATAGGTTGGAAACATTTACAATTAACAAAATGTAACCTCTGCAGAAAAACAGCCAAGGTGTTTGACATTTCTCTAGGATAGATACTAGAGCATCTAGCAAAAATATGAAAATTCAATATTTTCTGATAAAAGATGTTTGAGTCACAAATCAAAATACTGTGACAATTTTATATAGAGATTAGATTTAGAAAATCATAATAAAACTTTTTTTTATCTGTTGGAAAACTTAACACTTTTCAAAGAAGCAAAAATAAACATATCAAGAACTTTTTTTTCAATTTAGGAAATATAAGAATCTCAGTGCTAAAAATATCCCACTAAAGATGGATCTGACAATGTCAAAATTAAAAGTGCAAAATAGAACAGACAGGATTGCACACCAGATGATTAAACATATTATTACACTGACTTCACAGGTGAATAACCGGGTTCTAGAAGAAAAGGTCCTGAATTCTGCAATTGGCTTAGTATGTCAGGATTAAAGTTCAAAACTTAACAGCACAGATATTAAAAAAAAATAGTAAGAAGAAATTATGAAAACCTTTGATCCAAAGATTACCCTGCCTACAAAGAGTGTAGAGATAAAGAGGGAACAAAGATTGAGGGAATGGCCAACCAGTAATTGGCCCATACTGAGACCTACTCCACAGTAGAGACCCAGTTCCTTACACTAATAATGATACTCTGTTATGCTTGCACACAAGAGCCTAACTTGACTGTTGTCTGGAAGGCTCTAGCCAGCAGCGGATTAGTACAGATGCTGACACTTGTAGCCAAACATGGGGCAAAGCTCCATGGAAGTGTTGGGGGAAAGATGTCCTGGAAGGGACAGGAACCTCACAAGACCAACAGAGACAACTAACCCAGTCTCATAGGGACTTACAGAGACTGAGACATCAACTAAGGAGCATTCATGATCTGGACTTATGTCCCCTGCATATAGTGTCCTGTGGGCAGCTTGGTTTTCATATGAGCAGCTGGTGAGTGTAGGTAGAGGGACTTTTTCTAACATGTACTCTATTGCCTGCTTTTGGATCACTTCCCCCGGCAATGTCGCCTTGCCTGGCTTCAGATGATGAAGATATTTTTAGTTCTGCTGTCACTTGATATACTAGGGGGGTTGATACAGGGAGAGGATGCTCCCCTTTTTTGGGGGGGAAGGAAAAAGGAAAGGGGAAACTGGGAGGAAAGGAGGGGGACACTTGTGATGTAAATAAACTGAAAATTAAAAAGAAAAGAAAATCAAGCAAAATATCTAGAATGAAAAAAAATAGTGCTGAAAAGTTTCCTGGTAGGAAAATATGCATTGAAATATACTTATTTTCAAGTTCCTATGGGAAAGAAAGGTAGAACATGCCCAGGAGAGAAAGGAAGAATGATTCGTTTCTAATAACAGACAGCAAAGAACGAGCAGTGCAGATGGGCTGAAAGAAAATAGTAAAACTGCCTGAGAATTTTCAGAATTGAACTGATGAGTCTGTAGATTGAAGAAGGATGTGGAGGCTGGATTAGAATAAGAAAGAAGTAAAGAGCCTTGCAAAGCTATTTTCAGATAATAGTACAAAGAAGAAATCTGAAAAGGAGGAATGAAATCAAGAAGAAACAAAACATGTATTGGCAGCTGGTTTCTCATTTACAAATAAAATTCAGGAAAACTGTGAGTGGAAATCTACAAAACACTGAGAAAAGATCCTAGTTGAATTAATGAATTTTTTATTTAAGATTGAGGCAGTTCAATGATGTTTTAAAGAATAAAATGTTTAAGAATGCTTATTGTTTATTACCTTTATGGTGAAAAGTTTAAATTTGGAAGACCATTAAAATAAGAGTTGGAATAGAAGCTGTTTTAGAATAGAAACAGGGGTGAGAGATAAAATTGCCATAAGGGGACATTAAGGTCATTTAAATGCACGTAGTTAAGTAAAGAAGCCACCATCAAAAGTCTATACACTGTATATTTGACTTCAGGTTGATGGCATCCTAGAAAAATTTAAACTATGGAGGCACGGCTCAGTATTACCATGAATTCAGAGAGAAAGGGAGGAGAGCTTCAAAAGATGAAACACAGGGAATCTTTCATGAAACATCTATACCTTCTACTATGTTGATTATGGACATCAATGCTACAAATTTGACATTGTAAGTTTTTCTCTATCTATAAATATAAACTGTCAAAAGAAATACTGATGCTGGCTGTAAAATTTAGTTAATCATGTTCCCATATTTGCTCTGTAGCTGTAACAACTCTACCAAACTATTACAAGATGTTAAAATGAAGGAAACAACATAAGGATAATGTCTTAGTTAGGGTTTCTATTACAGTGACAAAACTCTATGAACAAAAACAAGTTGAGGAAGAAAGGGTTTATTCAGTTTATTTACATTTCCAAAGCACTGTTCATCACTGAAGGAAGTCAGGACAGGATCTCAAACAGGAAAGGATCCTGGAAGCAGGAGGTGGTGCAGAGGCCATAGAAGGGTACTGCTTACGGACCTGCAATGCATGGCTTGCTCAGCCTGCTATCTTATGGAGCCCAGAACTACACAAGCCAAGGATGGAACCATCCATAATGAGTTGCACCCTCCCTCATCAATACATAATTAAGAAAATGTCTTGGCAAATCAAGTTGCAATGTGATTAGGCACAACTTCTATTAATGCTAGACAAGACAGCCCAGTCAGGGGAAAGGAATCCAAAGGCATGTAATGTAGTCTAATGTGGGACCATATCAGCCTAGGATTAAGGAGGAAAGGTTGAGGAGAACTTCAACCCTGGAAACTTCAAATGAGGATAGCTTCCTCCTCCCTCATAAACTGGAACCATTCCCACTATAAACCCTAGTAAAATTTTATTATCTTGACAGTTAATCAGGCTTCACTCCTTATCTGACCTTATAATATTTTTCCCACCAGATTGTAAACTTGTACAACCACTTCGAAAATCAATCTGGCACTTTCTCAGACAATTAGGAATAGTGCTACCTCAAGACCCAGCTATAACACTCCTAAGCATATATCTAAAATATGCTCAATTATACACAAAAGACATTTGCTCAACCATGTTAATAGCAGCTTTATTCATAATAGCCAGAACCTGGAAACAACCCAGATGTCCCTCAAATGAGGAATGGGTACAGAAATTGAGGTACATTTACACAGTGGAATTCTACTCAGCAATTAAAAACAAGGAAATCAATGAAATTTGCAGGCAAATGATGGGAAGAAGAAAAAAATCATCCTGAGTGAGGTGTCCCAGAAGCAGAAAGACACACATGGTATACACTCACTTATAAGTGGATATTAGATTTATAATATAGGATAATCATACTTAAATCTGTTCACCTAAAGAAGCTAAGCAAGAAGGAGGACCCTGGGTAAGATGACCAATCCTAATTCAAAAAGACAAATGGGATAGACATCAGAAGAGGGTAAAAATAAGGAAGAACAGAGGAGCCTACTACCGAAGGCCTCTGAAAGACTCTACATATAGGGGTATTGAAACAGATGCTGAGACCTGTAGCCAAACTTTGAGTAGACTGCAGGGAATTTTATGAAAGAATGGGGAGATAAAAAGACCTGGAGGGGACAGGGGCTCCACAAGGAGAGCATAAGAACCAAAAAATCTGGGCAAAGGGGTCTTTTCTGAGACTGATACTCCAACCAAAGATCATGCATGGAGATAACCTAGAGCCCCTGAACAGATGTAGTCCATGGCAGCTCATTGTCCAAGTGGATTTCCTTGTAAGGGGAACAGGGACTGTCTCTGACATGAACTCAGTTGCTGGCTCTTTGATCTCCTCCCCCTGAGGGTTGAGCAGCCTTATCAGGCCACAGAGGAAGACAATGCAGCCAGTCCTGATGAGAACTGATAGGCTAGGGTCAGATAGAAGGGAAGAAAGATCTCCCCTATCAGTGGGCTGGGGAAGGGGCATGGGAGGAGAAAAGAGAGAGAAGGTGGGATTTGGAGGGGGTGGGGAAGGGGGATACAGCTGTGATACAAAGTGAATTAACTGTAATTCATAAAAATAAAATAAAAATTAAAAAATATTTTTCCCAGGACCCTACAGCCCTTGAATATGCAAGTGAAGTATCTTTCAACACCTCTCCTACCCAATTGTACATAGCCATACAAACTGTCTGCAGAGATGCTGGACATCCGCACCCAATAAAAGAACCAGTTTCCTGAAGCTGTTTTCCCAGCATCTTTTTTTTTTTTTTTTGCCTATGCCGTTATTGCACTGACCTAGAGCCTGCCTCCTCCCACCCAACCCAGCTAAGCTTCCTGTCATCCAGTCTAGATCAGTGTGTAAGAAGCATAATAACAACAACAATAATAATAATAATAATAATAATAATAATAATAATAATAATAATAAATACAGCAGTCAGAGACAACCCCTACTCCTGCTTTAGGAGTCGCACACTGGTATTCAGATGCACAACTGTTACTTATGTGCAGAGTGTCTATGTTTGTGCTGTTCATGCTCGGTTCAGAGTCTATGAGCCCTTGTGGGAACCAGTTAGTTGATTTTGTATGTTTTCTTGTGGTGGTCTTGACCCCTTTGGCTCCTTCCAATCCCTCCTTTCCCTAAAGGATTCCTAGGCAGGCTGTGAGTCTTGGCTTCAGTTTCCATAAGTTACGGTATTAAGCGTCTCTGATGACATTTATGCTAGGCTCCTGTCTGCAAGCATAGCAGAATATCATTAATAGTGTCAGAGTGGGCTACCCTCATGACATAGGTCTCAAGCTGGGTTAGTCTTTGGTTAGCCCATCCCTCAATTTTTGTTCCATCTTTATCCCTGCACATCTAGTAGGCACAGACATTTATCTGTCTAAGGTTTTGTGTCTGGTTTGATGTTCCAAGCCCTCCATTGGAAGTCTTGCTTGTTTACAGGAGATGGCTTGTTCAGGCTCCATATTCCCCATTGCTAGGAGTGTTCTCTAGGGTCACCCTTGTAGACTCCTGGAATTTCCATTGTACTATGTTTCTAGCTTGTCCCACAAGCTCCCTCAATCTAGTTGTCCTTCCCAGCACTCTCTCAGTCTATCCTCCTTTGTCCTCACCCCTCCTGTTTCCATCCCCAGGCCCTCCCTCAGCCAGTCTCTTTCTTCACCCACATCTGATATCTGTTTCCCTTTCTCAGTGAGATACAAGCATGTCCTCCAGGGGGTATGGAGGCATAACCCACTTAAGCCCTCCTTGCAACTTAGCTTTGGGCCTGTGGTTTGTAGCATGTTTATTGTATAGTTTAGGTGAATATCCTCTAATAAGTGAGTACATACCATGTTTGTCTTTCTGGGTCTGGGTTATTTCACTCAGAATGACTATTTCTAGGAAATCGGGTTGATATCCATGGGAGGCCTCCCTTTCTCTGAGGAGAAGGGGAGAGGGGTTGATTGGGACTGTGAGGTGAGAGGGAGTGATTGAGAAGAGAGAGGGGAAGCTGTGATCAGGACTTAAACGAAGTAAGTAACTTAATCAATAAAATATTTAATAAAATAAAAGAGAAAAGAAAAAAGAAAATACCTTGCAGCTGGATTTTATGAAAGCAATTTCTCAATTAAGGTTTGCTCCTTTCAGATAACATTAATGTCTTAAGCTGACATAAGGCCAGCCAGTATAGATAATCAGCATGGGGATGGCTTGAAGTAATATATGGCAGTGGTACCTTCTGTTTACTTTCTTTTTAATTTAGAACAAAAAAGTGTGCCTTTAAAACACTATCAAACATTTTTAAAGGTTGAAATGTCTAATTACATTAAAAACAAAACTAGACTTTATGACAGCTTTATATGATTTTGGAAGGCAGAGATGTTTTGCTGTTTTGTTTTAACCTAGTCTTACTATAAAGCCCAGACTGACTTTGAGTTGAATTCTTGATCCTCCTGTCTCAAAACACCTGAGTTCTGGATTTAATATGGCACAGACCACACCACTTAAGTTTCTATGATGCTTCTAAGGTAGGAAACTAACATTATATAGTATATTTGAATGCAAGAGCAGAACATAAATATGTATTTACAATAAATATAAATGAACAAAGATATTAAAAAGCAATAGGTGGAAGATGGCTGCAATGGGAGAACACCGTGTCTGAGAAGCAGGACAACACACTCCGTGCAGCTACCAGGAGACTGAACTCTGGGCCCTAAAACAACAGCGATCGATCGTGTTTCCCAGATGAGGGGAGGCCCTCACGGCGTGGGAATCGATTAGGTCCACTCTCGGCTGCCCAGCCAAAACCCGGAAGAGAACCCTGCAACGCGGGCTTTGGGTCTCTGGGCTGGTGCCGCAAGCCTGCTTGTCCCAATCAATTTCCCAACTGATTAGTGGGCACAAGGGGGCCTAAGGCTGGGAGTCCCAGTCACAAAAAAACCCCACGGGGAAGGAAAGTTGCCAGACTGGTCACAGGTCACCCAGTCTTTCCCTAGAAGGTCTCTCCGACCACGGGTACCTGCCGCCATCACAATTGAGCTCCCGCCATGCACTGATTGCAGCTGCACAGCTGAGCGCCCAGCTCAAAATCCCTACTCTCTCTTCAGAGGAAGCAGGAGGTGTCCAGCAGAATCTGCCACAGACCACATTGTCTGCACCCCAATCCGAGATGGGGGCTGAGAAAACCCAATCCTTTCGGTCACTCCCCCAAACGCCGCCATCACCCTGCCACAGCAGAGCAGAAGGATAAAGAGGCGCACAGCGGCTTCACAGTGCTGGAACTCCAGTGCTGCCGGCCGCTCCTAGCAAACAAACTACAGCTCGGGATCTGGGACTGGGGTCATTCTACACGTCCTGAGATTATCCTGGGTCCAGCGCAATAAGGTTTAGCAGCAAGTATTATCACCGGCGCCTCCCACCCCCACCCCTGGCAGAGAAACGCCACCGGCTCAGGGCTCAGGATCCTACTGAGAAGCCCCAACCCCTGCTGGCACTCCCCTGAGAGCACCTCCATAACCTTGCCCTAGCAGAGGAGAAGGTCAGAGGGAAAGGACAGAGAGGCAGCCTACCAAGGACACAGCACCCTCTCTCCAGCTCACCCAACGGCCCCTAGCAGAGAAACTCAAGCTCTGGATCTGAGGACACTCAACCCTACCTGGTACTCGCTTGGGAGCAGCAAACATAGATTCTACTGCTAGGCTGCTTCTGGCGGAGAGATCTGGGCCCGGGATCTGGGATTGAGTACACTCACCCTAACTCTTTCCCTCGCCACCCAGGGACCAGTCAACATAACCCCTCCTGGCAGAGGGAAAGGACAAAGAGGCAGCACACAGGAAAGGTGGACACTGAGTCCTGTGGCCACAGTCTCACAGAGCTGACTGATAGCCTACCCGTGCACTTCCGCAGCAGGACCAAAACAGAGAGTAGTGAGCAAGGGGAACCCCTGTGCATTCCAACTGGTCCTGCAAGAGAGTGAGTGAGCCTTCTAGGGAGAGATTGCCCCAGACCCAGGGCCTCTCCACAGAAGCAACCAGATGAGATCCCTGGCACCCACACTCCTAGTGTGGGCATCAGAGGGATTCTTGGGATAGCGACCCCAACATTGAAGCTTCTGCCTTGCGGGTCCATTAGGATAATCCAGGCAAACAATCCCTGGATCTCAGTCAGAACTGCATAATAGTGGCTTGCAGGCCACTGCAATAGTCAGAGAATCCGCCCATGCACACTGTGCCCGCTAAAAGCACACGCCAATAGTGCCAGCGTCACATTCTTTACTTAGGCAAAACTGAAAACACAGTGCACACTCCCAAAGTAGTGAACCTCTCTCATCTTCCTGAAAAAACAGTCCAGAAAACAAAAAGAGAGGATCGTAGCCCAAACTACAATCTCGAGGAACAACCAGTGAGGATTATAAATAACCAGATGGCTAGAGGCAGACATAAGAACACTCCCAACAAAAATCAGGACATAATGACCTCACCCGCAACCCCACAAAACAATGGACACTTCAATTCACTAGATATACAAGAAAACGACCTCAAAACTATGTTTCTCCAGCTACTAGAGGCCCATAGAGATGAAATGAACAAAGCCCTCAGAGAAATAACCAAAGAAATCGAGACTAACCAAGAGGAAACAAATCGTGCTCTCAAAGAAATAACCACGAAAATTGAGGCAAACAGAGAAGAAATGCACAAAGCTCTCAAAGAAATGTCCACACAAATGAAGGCAAATAAAGAAGAAATAAACAAAGGTCTCATAGAAATACAGGCAATTATACCCAAAGAAGTAGAGGCACAATTAGTGATACATAGAGAGGAAACTGACAAAAAAATAGAAGCTATCATTGAAAAGCAGGAGTCCACATTCAAACAGATGAAGGAAATGGTGCAAGACAGGAAAACAGAATTAGAATCAATAAAGAAAACACAAATAGAGAAAAACCAGGAGCTGGAGAACATAGAGAAAAGATCAGGCACTACAAAGGTAAGCATCACCAACAGAATACAAGAGATGGAAGAAAGAATCTCAGGAGCCGAAGATACACTTGCGGAAATTGACACATCTCTCAAAGAAAAAATAAAATCAGAAAAGTTCCAAACACAAAGCATCCAAGAAATCAAGGACACCATGAAAAGACAAAACCTAAGAATAATAGGAGTAGAAGAAAAAGAAGACATCAGGCTCAAAGGTTCGGAAAATATTTTCAAGAAAATTATAGAAGAAAACTTTCCCAACTTAAAGAAGATGGCCATAAACATACAAGAGGCCTACAGAACACCAAGAAGACTAGACCAGAAAAGAAATTCTCCATGTCACATCATAGTCAAAACACTGAACCTACAAAACAAAGAAAAAATTCTAAAAGCAGCAAGGGAAAAAGGCCAAGTAACATATGAAGGTAGACCTATCAGAATCACACCAGATTTCTCAACAGAAACTATGAAAGCCAGAAGGGCCTGGACAGAAATCATACAGTCCTTAAGGGACCACAGATTCCAACCCAGACTACTATACCAAGCAAAACTTTCAATCAACATAGACGGAGAATTCAAGATATTCCAAGACAAAACCGAATTTAAACAATATCTACATAGTAACCCAGCTCTACAGAAGTTACTAGAAGGGAAACTCCAAACCAAAGAAAACAACTACATCTAAGGAAACAGAGGAAATAGATAACTACACAACAAAAAAACCAAAAGAAGACAAGCAATGAAACTCAGTGACACCACCAACACCACATCTAAAGTAAGTAACAATTGTTGGTCACTAGTTTCTATCAACATCAACGGACTCAACTCCCCCCAAAAAAAGACACAGACTAACAGAATGGTTGCGGAAACAGGATCCATCATTCTGTTGCATCCAAGAAACACACCTATGCAACAAAGATAAACACTACGTCAGAGTAAAGGGCTGGAAAACTGTCTTTCAAGCAAATAGTTCTAGAAAACAAGCGGGAGTAGCCATCCTAATATCTAATAAAATAGACTTTCAACCCAAGTTAATAAAAAAAGATAAGGACGGCCACTATATTCTCATCAAAGGAAAAATCCACCAAGAGGACATCACAATTTTGAATATCTATGCCCCAAATACAAGAGCACCTACATTCGTAAATGAAACAATATTAAAGCTTAAATCACACATTGATCTTAAAACCCTAATAGTGGGAGACTTCAACACTCCACTCTCACCAAGGGACAGATCAACTAGACAGAAAACAAATAGGGAAATAAAAACACTTACAGAGACCCTAAATCAAATGGACCTAATAGACGTCTACAGATCTTTTCATCCAAACTCAAAAGAGTATACCTTCTTTTCAGCACCACATGGAACCTTCTCCAAAATAGACCATATAGTTGGTCATGAAGCAAGCATCAACAGATACAAAAAGATTGAAATAAACCCTTGTATTCTATCTGACCACCATGGACTAAAGCTGGACCTCAACAACAACAGAAATAACAAACAGCCTACACGCACATGGAAACTGAACAACCTGTTACTCAACGACAGCTGGGTTAAGGAAGAAATAAAGAAAGAAATTAAAGACTTCCTAGAATGCAATGAAAATGAAGGCACAACATACCCAAATTTATGGGACACATTGAAAGCAGTGCTCAGGGGAAAATTTATAGCACTAAGTGCCTGCAAGAAGAAATTCGTAACATCACAGACAAACAACTTAATGGCCCAACTGAAAACCCTAGAAAAAAGGAAGCAGACACACCCAAGAGGAGCAGAAGGCTGGAAATAATCAAACTCAGGGCTGAAATCAATCAATTAGAAACAAATAAAACTATTCAAAGAATCAATGAAACAAAAAGCTGGTTCTTTGAGAAAATCAACAAGATAGACAAACCCTTAGCCAAACTAACTAAAAAGCAGAGAGAATCTATCCAAATCAACAAAATCAGAGATGAAAAGGGTGACATAACTACAGACACAGAGGAAATTCAAACAATCATTAGGTCATACTACAAAAGCCTATATGCCACAAAATTTGAAAATCTAAATGAAATGGACAATTTTCTTGATAGATTCCATCTTCCAACATTAAGTCAAGATCAGGTAGAAAGACTGAACCGCCCTATATCCCCCAAGGAAATTGAAGCAGTCATTCACAGTCTCCCCTCCAAAAAATGCCCTGGGCCAGATGGTTTCAGCGCGGAATTCTACCAGACCTTCAAAGAAGTTCTCACACCAATTCTCCTCAAACTATTCCACAAAATAGAAACAGAAGGTACATTACCAAACTCATTCTATGAAGCAACAGTCACCCTGATACCTAAACCACACAAAGACCCAACAAAAAAAGAGAACTTCAGACCTATCTCTCTTATGAACATTGACGCAAAAATACTCAATAAAATACTTGCAAACCGAATCCAAGAACACATCAAAGATATCATCCACCACGACCAAGTAGGCTTCATCCCAGGCATGCACGGGTGGTTCAACATCTGGAAATCCATCAATGTAATCCACCACATAAACAAACTGAAGGAGAAAAACCACGATCATCTCCTTAGATGCTGAAAAAGCATTTGACAAAGTCCAACACCCATTCATGTTTAAAGTCTTGGAGAGATCAGGAATACAAGGCACATATCTAAACATAGTAAAGGCAATATACAGCAAGCCTATAGCCAACATCAAACTCAATGGAGAGAAACTTAAAGCAATCCCACTGAAATCAGGGACAAGACAAGGCTTTCCACTCTCTCCCTACCCCTTCAACATAGTACTTGAAGTCCTAGCCAGAGCAAAAAGACAACTAAAGGAGATCAAGGGGATACAAATCGGAAAGGAAGAGGTCAAAGTGTCACTATTCGCAGATGATATGATAGTATATATGAGCGACCCCAAAAATTCAACCAGAGAACTCCTCCAGTTGATAAACACCTTCAGCAAAGTGGCAGGATACAAAATCAACTCAAAAAAATCAGAAGCCCTTATGTATATCAAAGACAAAATGTCCAAGAAAGAAATTAGGGTAACAACACCCTTCACAATAGCCACTAACCACATAAAGTACCTTGGGGTGACACTAACCAAGTAAGTGAAAGACCTATTTGAGAAAAACTTCAAATCTCTGAAGAAAGAAATCGAAGAAGATCTCAGAAGATGGAAAGATCTCCCGTGCTCAAGGATTGGTAGGATTAACATTGTGAAAATGGCCATCCTGCCAAAAGCAATCTACAGATTCAATGCAATTCCCATCAGAATACCAACTCAATTCTTTACAGACCTTGAAAAAAAGATTCTCAGCTTCATATGGAGAAACAAAAAACCCAGAATCTCCAAAACAATCCTGTACAACAACAGATCATCTAGAGGTATCTCCATCCCCGATCTCAAGTTGTACTACAGAGCAATAGTAATAAAAACTGCATGGTATTGGCATAAAAACAGAAAGGAGGATCAATGGAACTGCATAGAAGCCTCAGAAATAAACCCACACACCTATGAATACTTGATTTATGACAAAGAAGCCAAAACCATTCAATGGAAAAAAGACAGCATCTTCAACAAATGGTGTTGGTCCAACTGGATGTCCACATGCAGAAAAATGAAAATAGATCTATATTTATCACCCTGCACAAAACTAAAGTCCAAGTGGATCAAAGACCTCAACATAAAACCAGATACTCTAAATCTGTTAGAAGAAAAAGTGGGGAACAGCCTAGAACTCATTGGCACAGGAGACAACTTCCTGAACAGAACACCAACAGCACAGGCTCTAAGAGCAACAATCAATAAATGGGACCTCATGAAACTGAAAAGCTTCTGTAAAGCAAAGGACACTGTCATCAAAACAAAAGGCCTGCCTACAGATTGGGAAAGAATCTTCACTAACCCTTTATCTGACAGAGGACTAATATCGAGTATATACAAAGAACTAAAGAAGCTGAAAAGCAGCAAACCAAGTAATCCAATTAAAAAATGGGGAACAGAGCTAAACAGAGAATTCTCAACAGAGGAATATTGAATGGCAGAGAAACACTTAAAGAAATGCTCATCCTCATTGGCCATCAGGGAAATGCAAATCAAAATGACCCTGAGATATCACCTTACACCCATCAGAATGGCCAAGATGAAAAACTCAAGGGACAACACATGCTGGAGAGGTTGTGGAGAAAGGGGAACCCTCCTCCACTGCTGGTGGGAATGTAAACTGGTACAACCACTCTGGAAATGTATCTGGCACTTTCTAAGACAATTAGGAATAGTGCTTCCTCAAGACCCAGCTATACCACTGCTAGGTATATACCCAAAGTTTGCTCAAGTACACAATAGGGATATTTGCTCAATCATGGTTATAGCAGCTTTATTTATAATAACCAGAACCTGGAAACAACCCAGATGTCCATCAACGGAGGAAAGGGTACAGAAATTGTGGTATTTTTACACAATGGAATACTACTCAGCAATCAAAAAGGAGGAAATCATGAAATTTGCAGGCAAATGGTGGGATCTAGAAAAGATCATCCTGAGTGAAATATCCCAGAAGGAGAAAGACAAACACGGTATATACTCACTTATATAGACCTATAAGATATGATAAATGTAATGAAATCTATACACCTAAAATGTTAATCAAGAGAGCGGACATGGGGTAAGATTATCGTTTAGAAAGACAGATTTGATGCTCATTGAACATATGACAGGAGTCTACTGAGCTCATTTGAAAGACTCTAACTAGCAGTGTCTTCAAAGCAAAGACTCATGACCAAACCTTTGGCAGAGTACAGGGAATCATAAGAAAGAAGGGGAGTTAGTCTGATGAGGAAAGGTTAAGAGCTCCACAAGGACCAAATATATCTGGGCACAGGGTCTTTTCTGAGACCGACATGTAACCAAGGACCATGTATGAATGTAACCTAGAACCTCTGCTCAGATGTAGCCTGTGGTAGCTCAGTAACCAATTGGTTTCCCATAGTGAGGGGAACAAGGACTATTTCTAACAGGAACTCAATGACTGGCTCTTTGGCCTCCCCACCCCCCAAGGGAGGAGCAGTCCTGTTAGGCCACAGAGGAGGGCTTTGCAGCCAGTCCTGAAGATACCTGATAAAACAGGATCAGATGAATGGGGAGGAGGTCCCCCCTATCAGTGGACTTAGCAAGGGGCACGGTGGAGATGAGCGAGGGAGAGAGGGATGAGGAGGGAATGAGGGAGGGGGCTCTAGCTGGGAAACAAAGTAAATAACCCATGATTAATATAAAAAATTATTTATAAAAAACAATTAATAAACTATAAATAAATAAATAAATAAATAAAAATAAATAGATAAATAAATAAATAAACAAACAAGCCAAAGCTTTTACCTGCCGACCCTGAGGGGGGAGCTGCCTTTCAAGGCAAAAGAGTAGGATAATTCAGCCAGTCCTGATGAGACCTGCTATGCTAGGGTCAGATGGAAGGGGAGGAGAACCTCTGCTATCAGTGGACCTGGGGAGGGGCTTGGGAAGAGTAGAGGAAGGGAGGGTAGGACTGGGAGATGTTGAGAGAGATGGCTACACCTGGGATACAACTGAATTAAGTGTAATACATTAAAAATAAATTATTAAAAGTATATATTATTGGAAAATATTGTCTTTGAAAATGTGTACACAAGCATGTTAAGGTAATTTAATATTTAAAAATTCTATATTCAATATGCTAAGAAAATATACTTTGTTCTCTTCTTTAAAATCTTACAATATGCAAAATAGATGACAAATATTAATTATCAGTTATCAAGTGATAAAACAATTAATGTAAATATTTATATGTGATTAGGTATTATTGTGATATTGCTTTCACCAAGGTAAAATATAAACATGTATTGATAAGGCAAATAAACCCACACTTAAAAAATATATTTCCTATAGAACAAATGAGTATTTTCAATAAAGTATCATCACCAAAAGCAGAGATGCAAGAATGTCTATTTCACATATTGTTTTTTTTTTTTTTCAAGGGAGATTTTTACTGAAGAATTTGTAACTCTAGAAGCATCTATGTACTTACTCATCTACTCAACTGATCCATTTGTTGAATAAGTATTTGTTCGGAGCATATAATGTGTGTGGGATACTATAGGCACATAAAAGAATCAGAAAGCTGAAAAGATAAAATTAGTCAGGGTTCATTTACTTTTTATTGTATTTTTATTTTTTACAATTTAGTCACTTTGGATCTAGGTTGAAGGCCCCAGCCCCCATCTCCTCCTGGTCCCACCCTCCCTCCCACTTTCTCCCTTATCCATTTTCCCTATTCCACTGATATGGACGTCTCTCTCCTACTGTCTGACACTAGCCTATCAGGTCCAATAAGGATCCTCTTCCTCTGTGTGCTGTCTATGTTGCCTCAGCAGGGAGAAGCGATCAACGAACAGTCAACTGCATTCATATCAGAGACTGCCTGTTCTCCCCTTGCTAGAGATCCCATATAGAGACTGCACTATCTATGGGTTACATCTGAACAGGGGGTCTAGGTCCTCTCTATGCATGGTCTTTGGTTGATGCATATGTCTTTGTTGTCACCTGTGGGCCCAGCTTTTATTGGCTTTGTTGGTCTCCTTGTGGGGCTGCTGTCACCTCTGGGTCCTTCTTTATCCTCTTTTTTCCTTAAGACTCTCTGCAATATTTACAAAGTTTGGCTGTGAATATCTACATCTGCTTCTATCCTCTGCTGGGTGGAGTCCTTCAGAGGACATCTGTGGTAGCTCCCCATCCCGTTCCCTCTCTTTTCCTACCTCCAGTGTCTATTCTGTGCTCCCCTCTTCCCTAGGGTCTTCCTTGTTGTGTAGCTTCTTCAGGTCTGTAGATTTTAGTGTGTTTATTATATGGCTAATATTCACTTACAAGTGAGTATATAACTTGTGTCTTTTCTGCTTCTGGGTTACCTCACTCAGGATGATCTTTTCTAGTTCCATCCATTGCCTGCAAATTTTATAATTTCTTTACTTTTAATAGCTGAGTAGTGTTCCGTGGTGTAAATGTACCACAATTTCTGTATCCATTCCTCAGTTGAGGGACATCTAGGTTATTTCCAGATTCTGACTATTATGAATAAAGCTGCTATGAAAATACCTGAAAAAAAATGTCCTTGTTATATGGTTGAACATCCTCAGATATATGCCCAGGAATGGTATAGCTGGGTCTTGAGTTTTTCTGAGAAAGCAACAGAAACCCACACACTATGGATACCTTTTTTTACAAAGAAGCCAAAGCAATATAATGATAAAAAGACAGCATCTTCAAAAAATAGTGCAGGTCTAACTGTATGTCTACCTGTAGAAAAATGCAAATACATCCATATTTATCACCATACACAAATAAAGTCCAAGTGAATCAAAGACCTTAACACAAAATCAGACAAACTAAAAATCTGTTAGAAGGAAAAATATGAAAGAACCTTAACACACTGGCACAGGAAACAACTTCCTGAACTGAATATGAACAGCTCAGGCTCTATGACCAACAATTAATAAATGGGACCTCCAGATCACATCAAGAGTGGCCGCATTGTCATCCTCCGTGGCCCGGTAAGGCTGCCCTCTCCTCAGGGGGAGGTGATCAAAGAGCAGGCCAACCAGACTATGCCAGAAGCAGTCCCTCCTCCCATCACCATGTAACCCACCTAGACACTAAACTGCCATGGACCACGTCTGCGCAGGGGCCCTAGGCCATCTCCATGTCTGGTACTTGGTTGGGGTATGAGTCTCTGGGAAGACCATGTGTTCAAATTTTCTGGTTGTGTTGCTCTCCTTGTCCTGTCCTCTCCAGACCCTACTATTTCGCACTTCTTACATAAGATTCCATGCACTCTGCCTGACCATCAGCCATAAGTCTCAGTGTCCTCCCCAACAATCCACAGGGCAGAGCCCCCCAGAGGTCCCCCCCGGCAGGCCCCTGTTTCCTGCCTTCTTCTTCTTCTGATATCCATCCTCTTTGCCCTTCAGGATGTGGATTGAGCATTCTAGTCAGAGTCCTCCCTCTAGATCAGTTTCTCTATATGTACAGATTTTAGTAGACATATATTATACGTCTATATGAGTGAGTATATACCGTGTGTGTCCTTCTGCTTCTGGGAAAGCTCACTCAGGGTGATCCTTTCCAGGGCCCACCATTTACATGCAAATTTCATGATTTTCTTATTTTTCATTGCAGAGTAATACTCCATTGTGTAGACGTACCACAATTTCTGCATCCATTCTTCAGTTGAGGGGCATCTGGGTTGTTTCCAGCTTCTGGCTATTACAAATAAGGCTGCTACAAACATGGTTGAGCAAAGGTCTTTATTGTGTATTTGAGCCTCTTTTGGATATATACCTAGGAGTGGTATGGCTGGATCTTGAGGAAGCGCTATTCCTAGTTGTCTGAGAAAGCGCCAGATTGATTTCCAGAGTGGTTGTACAAGTTTACATTCCCACCAGCAGTGGAGAAGGGTTCCCCTTTCTCCACAACCTCTCGAACATGTGTTGTCACTTGAGTTTTTTCATCTTTGCCATTCTGATGGGTGTGAGGTGAAATCTCAGGGTCGTTTTGATTTGCATTTCCCTGATGGCTAATGAGATTGAGCATTTCTTTAAGTGTTTCTCTACCATTCGATATTCCTCTACAGAAAATTCTATGTTTAGCTCTGTTCCCCATTTTTTTTTAATTTGATTACTTGGTTTGCTGCCTTTCAGCTTCTTTAGTTCTTTATATATACTAGATATGAGCCCTCTGTCAGATACTGGGATCGGAGGGAAGGGGAGGAGGGCCTTCCCTGTTGATGGACTTGGGGAGGGGCATTTGTGAGGGGCATATGGAGGATGGGACTGGGAGAGGAGGAGAGAGGGGTTTATGGGGGGATGCAGAGTGGATAAAGTGTAATTAATAAAAAAAAGAAAATTGGATGAATAATGGGAACATTTATAGTCTCATGCTGTCTGCAATAAACCCCAACTTGTTATAACGAGTTAAGTGGAATATGATGAGTAAGGCCATGCTAGAGCACATACTACTTTGGCATGCTTGTATGGTTGTCTCTTGATGTGTAACAAGTTACTCCAAACATATGATAGAAAACATAGCTGTGACAAGGTCAGAGTTTACATGAACTCTCCAAAGGAAATTGCCTCTTTCTACAATACCTGGGAACTCAGCTAGGAAGGCCATAATTTCTGGGGGATTGAAACAACTCAAGGGCAGAATAGCCTGAATGCTTCGTTACTCTGTTGTCCAGTAGGAAAATTCAAAAGTGCTGGGCTTGGTTTGGGCCATGAAGGACAGTATCTACATACGGCCTGCTAGTTAGTTTATGTCAGTTTGACACAAATTAAGGTTATCTGAGAAGAAGAAACCACAATTGAGAAAATGCATCCGTGAGACTGAGCTAAAGGCAAGTCTGTTGGCTATTGTCTTGATAAATGATGTGGAAGGCAGATGGTCCTGAGCTACATATGAAAACAGGCTAAGCAAGCTATGTAAGCAGCATTCCTCCATGACTTCTGCTTCAGTCATGCCTTTGGGTTTCTGCTTTGCTTCAGTGCCTGCCCTGATTTTCTTCAATGATGAACTGTAATATGAAACTGTAAAATGAAATAAAACCTGTCCTCCGCCCTGCAAATAAATAAATAAATAAATAAATAAATAAATAAATAAATGGGACCTCACGAAACTGAATAGCTTCTGTAAAGCAAAGGACATGGTCAACATAACAAAATAACAGTCGTGGAAAAGATCTTCACCAACCCTATATCTAACAGAGGACTAATATCCAGAATATAAAAAGAACTCAAGAAGTTAAATACCAACAAACCAAATAATCCAATTTAAAAATGGGGTACACGTATGGGTGGGTATATACTCTGTGTGTCTTTCTGCTTCTGGGATAGCTCACTCAGGATGATCTTCTCTAGTTCTCACCATTTACCTGCAAATTTCATTATTTCCTTTTTTTTATTGCTGAGTAATATTCCATTGTGTAGGTGTACCACAATTTCTGTATCCATTCCTCAGTTGAGGGGCATCTGAATTGTTTCAAGCTTCTGACTATTACAAATAAGGCTGCTACAAGTGTAGTTGAGCATCCTTTGGCTATATGCCTAAGAGTGGTATAGCTGGATCTTGAGGAAGCACTATTCCTAATTGTCTGAGAAAACACCAGATTGATTTCCAGAGTGGTTGTACAAGTTTACATTCCCACCAGCAGTGGAGGAGGGTTCTGCTTTCTCCACAACCTCTCCAGCATGTGTTGTCACTTGAGTTTTTGACGTTAGCTATTCTGATGGATGTAAGATGAAATCTCAAGGTTGTTTTGATTTGCATTTCCCTGATTACTAAGGACGTTGAGCAATGGAGAATCTAGAAGTGCATAGGGAGTAAGAAAAGATATGACAGAAATATATTCTATGCATAAATTTACTTAAAAAAGAAAACTACATGTCTCTGTCTGTGAATGCTCTTTCTATTTATGCGCATTTGTATAATGATATGTTAATATGTATTTAATATATTTTGTCAATATAATTATACAAATATAGATTATGCAATGTATAACTATATATTTAAATTATAAAAACTTATGTTTGTATTTATATTGATATTATACTTGTTTAAACTTATATAAATTATATTTTATCTATAAACAGTATACTTTTTACAGCAAATAAATTATATAAATTACATGTATTTAACACATATCTTATATATTCCATAAAATATATTATATATGATAGTTTGTTTTTTATTGCTGTGAACAAAAGCAACTTGGAGAGAAAAGGATTTATTTGTCTTAGCACTTCAATGTTACAGTTAGTCACTGAGATTTTGATCCAGGCAGGAACCTGGAGGCAGGTACTAATTTAAACTCCATGGATGAAAATTGCTTTCTATATTACTTTTTGGCTCACATTCAACCATTCTACTATCTTGTATATTAGGATATCTGCTTTGTAGACCAGGCTGGCCTTGAACTCACAGAGATCCTCCTGTCTCTGCCTCCTGAAAGCTGGCATTAAAGGCTTGAGCCACTACACCCGGCAATATCTGCAGCCCATATACGGTGCTTCCCACAGTTGCCTGAGCCCTTATAAATCAAAGGAGGACAAATTTTGGAAAGATTAAATAAGAAAATAAAGACATCCTCATGTAATTCTAGGTTGTTGCTGTTGCTAAAAATTGTCAGATAAATAACTTTCCAATTTCTATTCTTTGATTTACTGTGAGAGAGTGGTTGATGTATCTTCTTTTCCTGATGTAGACTGGACAAAAAGGCCTCAAAGTGGAAAGCCACTCCAGTTTTCAATTATGCTGTGGTCTATGGGCCTCATAGGTGGTGTAACTTATGATCAATTCTTTAGAAATTTCAATAAAGTTTTATTCATTTAATTTCTTTATGGTTAAATATTTACTCTGGTGTCTCTCACCTAAGATATACCCATACACTTTATTTTTCTGGTACAGATGATACAACAAGGACATTGGCTCAACCATGTTTGTAGCAGCTTTATTTGTAATAGCCAGAACCTGGAAATAACCCAGATGCCCCTCACTTGAGGAATGGACACAGAAATTGTAGAAAATCTACGCTATGGAATATGACTCAGCAATAAAAAAAAAATCATGAAATTTGTAGGTAAATAGTGGGAACTGGAAAAGATCATTCTGAGTGAGGTATCCCAGAAGCAGAAAGACACACAGGTTTTACCATAAGTGGATATTAGACATATAATATAGTATAAATGTACTAAAATTTGTACACCTAAGGAAGCTAATCAGGAAGGAGGACTCTGGCTAAGATGCACAATCCCCATTCAGAAAGGCAAAGAGAATGGACATCAGAAAGACAAAACAGGGAACAGTACAGGAGCTTACTACAGAGGGCCTCTCAAAGGCTGTACCCTGCAGGATAGCAAAGCAGATGATGAAACCTATGGCCAACCTGTGGGCAGAGTACAGGGTATCTTATGAAAGACGTAGGAGATAGTAAGACCTGGAGAGGATAGGAGCTCGGCACAGACAGCAACAGATCTAAAAAGTCTGGACACAGGGGTCTTTTCTGAGACTGATACTCCAGCCAAGGACCACTCATGGGGATGGCCTGTAACCCCGGCACAGAGGTAGTCTGCTGCAGCTCAGTGTCCAAGTGGCCTCCATAGTAATGGGGAGAGGGACTGTCTCTGACATTAACTGATTGGGCTTCTATTTGATCACCTTCCTGTGAGGTAGGAGCAGCCTTACCAGGCCACACAAGAAGACAATGCAGCCACTCCTGATGAGACCAGATAGACTAGGATCATAGGAAAGGAGAGGAGGACCTCCCTTATCAGTGGACTAGGAGAGGAACACAAGTGGGGAAGAGGAAGGATGGGCTTGGGAGGGGAGGAGGGAGGAAGCTACAGGGGGGATACAAAGTGAATAATTTGTAATTAATAAAAATAAAAATAATTGAATAAAAAATTAAAAAATTAATTCTTTATTAATTACACTTTATTCACTTTGTATCCCCCCTGTGGTTCTCTCACTCCTCCTATCCCAAAACCTCCCTTCCTCCCCCCCTCTGCATGCATCCCCCTCCCCAAGTCCACTGATAGGGGAGGACTTCTTTTCCTTCCTTCTGATACTAGTCAATTAGGTCTCATAAAGAGTGGCTGCATTGTCTTCTTCTGAGGCCTGATAAGGCTGCTCACCCCTCAGGGGGAGGTGATTAAAGAACAGGCCAATCAGTTCTTGTCAGAGACAGTCCCTGTTCCTATTACTATGAAACCCACTTGGACACTGAACTACCATGGGCTACATCTGTGTAGGGGTCCTAGGTTATCTCCATGCATGGTCCTTGGTTGGAGTATTATCAGTCTCAGGGAAAACCCCTGTGCTCAGAATTTTTAGTTCTGTTGTTCTCCTGTCCTCTCCAGATCTTACTGTTTCCCACTTCTTTCCTAAGATTCCCTGCACTCTGCCCAAAGGTTGGCCATAAGTTTCAGCATCTGCATTGATAGACTGCAGGGCAGAGCTTTTCAGAGGTCCTCTGTGTCAGGCTCCTGATGTGTTCCCTCTTTTCTCCTTCTTCTGATGTCCATCCTTTTTGCCTTTCTGGATAGGGATTGAGCATTTTAGCAAGAGTCCTCCCTCTTGATTAGTTTCTTTAGGTGTACAGATTTTAATAGGTTAATCCAATATTAAATATGAGTGAGTATATACCATGTGCGTCTTTCTGCTTCTGGGGTAGCTCACTCAGATGATCTTTTTCAGTTCCCACCATTTACCTTCAAATTTCATGATTTCCTTATTTTTTATTGCTGAGTAATATTCCATTGTGTAGATGTACCACAATTTCTGTATTCATTCCTCCATTGTGGGACATCTGGGTTGTTTCCAGGTTCTGGCTATTACAAACAAAGCTGCTACAAACATGGTTGAACAAATGTCCTTCCTGTGTACTTAAGCAACTTTTGGATATATGTCTAGGAGTGGTATAGCTGGGTTTTGAGGAAGCAGTATTCCTCTGAATACTGAAAAATTGTCTGAAAAAGCACCAGATCTATTTCCAAAGTGGTCGTAACAGTTTACATTCCCATCAACAATGGAGGCAGGTTCCCCTTTCTCCACAACCTCTTCAGCATATGTTGTCCCTTGAGTTTTTGATCTTAGCCATTTTGATGGGTGTAAGGTGAAATCTCAGGATCGTTTTGATTTTCATTTCTCTGATGACTAAGGACCTTGAACATCTCTTTAAGTGTTTCTCTGCCATTCCATATTCCTCTATTGAGAATTCTCTGTTTAGCTCTGTACCCCATTTTTTAATTGGCTTACTTTATTTGTTGCTGTTTAACTTCTTGAGTTCTTTATATATACTGGATATTAGCTCTCTGTCAGATAAAGGGTTGGTGAAGATCTTTTCCCAATCTGTAGGCAGTCATTTTGTTCTGATGACAGTGTCCTTTGCTTTACAGAAGCTTTTCAGTTTCACGAGGTCCCATTTATTGATTGTTACTCTTAGAGCCTGTTTGTGTTCTGTTCAGGAAGTTGTCTCCTGTGCCAATGAGTTCGAGGCTCCTCCCCACTTTTTCTTTCATACGGTTTAATGTGTTTGGTTTTATGCTGGGGTCTTTGATCCACTTGGACTTTAGTTTTGTGAAGGGTGAAAATTATGGATCTATTTTCATTTTTCTGCATGTAGGCATCCAGTTAGACCAGCACCATTTGTTAAAGATGCTGTAATTTTTCCATTGAATGGTTTTGGCATCTTTGTAAAAAATCTGATGTCCATAGGTGTGTGGATTTATTTCAGGGTCTTCTATTCGATTCCATTGATCCACCAGTCTGTTTCTATGCCAGTACCATGTAGTTTTTAGTATTCTTGTTCTATAGTACAGCTTGAGATCAGGGATGGAGATACTCCCTTTAAGATTTTTCACTGTAGAAAATTGTTTTAGCAATTCTGGGTTTCTTGTTCCATATGAAGGTGAGGATTTTTCTTTCAAGGTCTGTAAGAATTGTGCTGGTAATTTGATAGGAATTGCATAGAATCTGTAGATTGATTTTGGTAAGATGGCCATTTATACTATATTAATCCTGCCAAGACATGAGCATGGGAGATCTTTCCATCTTCTGATATCTTCTTCTAATTCTTTCTTCAGAGACTGTATAATTTTTTCATACAACTCCTTGACTTGCTTGGTTAGGTTCACACCAAAGTACTTTGTGTCCTTTGTGGCTATTGTAAAAAAAAATATTAGAGAGTGAAAGTACTTTATACACAGTTGTGACTTCACTATGCAATGACTATGAGCATTGAAGAGATTCAACTTAGAATGCTAAAATAGAAAGTCACAATGTTTTATTTTTCACATATTAGTCCAAATGATAAGGTTACATGCAGTAGTGGATTGCAATTATATTTTTGAAAGTAGCTGTTTCTTTTTTTTTAATTTTGAAATCCAGTAAAATAAGGAAAATATTGATTTCCTATAGTGAATAACATTGTTTTATAAATATATATATATATATATATATGTTTGTAGCTTTGTAAAGTTTTGATTATGCTTCCATTCACATTTGTTTTATGAATAGTACAATTCTAAATTTCAATATCAGGATTTCAGTTTATTCTAGAACACTGATTATATGAAAATAATTCCTTTGAATACTCTCAATTTGAAAAGTTTTGCAGATTTAATAACTGAGGGAAATTAGTGTATTTTATACTTTACTCTTGACTAGTAGATAGTTTAGATAACAGCTTGATGTAATTGTATTTGTAAGTAATGTAAGTAAATGTAAATAATCTTGATGCAATTTACTAACTAATCCATCAGATTCTTCAAATGATACTGAAAATATCAAATGGAACAATTGAATTTACTCTGTGATGTATATATACAAATAGCTGGAGATTAGATGAACATTAAGAGTTCAGTATCCTCCTAACTGTACACAAGCAAATGATGCTTTCAGTATTTTTCAGGTACTTGTCAGTACAGCTAATTAAAGTAAGAAATATTCTAAAGATCAATTTCTAAACATTTTCCACAATTATGGGTTTCTTTTCCTCCTTTAGGATATATGAATGAAGATCAAGATGCACCTGAGAAGAGTAATAACTTCTGAAGTCAAAATTGGAAGAATTTGCATTTTGAAATAAAAATTTTGAAACCAATGTTCAACATTTTGAAAAACACTTTACTTAAACTCACTTTACTTAAAATATGGGAAAATAATTTTTCATCTTTTTAACCATAAATGGAAAAGTTGTATCTTTAACACAACTCATGGTTATATTTTTCTGTGCTCTCATATTTGTAAAAATTATGGGACCTTTAAATCCATGATGAATAGCCCTGATAGCCTATTTTTAAAAGTTATTGTTTCTTTACTTTAAGTTTCACAATGTGAATATGTATCTTGACAGGTTATTGAGATATAATCTATACACTATACAATTTATTTTTATGGTGTACAACTTAGTAATTTTTAATTTAAGAGGTTGTCCATCAGTCACTAGTATTCCATTTCATGATACTTCATCATCTGTCGTCAAAATCTTACTGACTAGCATCACCCTGTTCCTCCCCACTACAACCCAGGACAATCATTAATCTACATTCTGTCTCTTCAGGTTTGACTATACGGCCGTTTTATAGGAATGGGATCATACACCATTTTTAGTCCCATGTGAATTATTTCAGCACAGTGTTTTTAAAAATCGCTCATGCTGTACTTTGAATCAATACTTCATTTCTTTTTATGGCTTTATAAGAATTCCATGAGATGGATTTGTTGAACCTTGTTCATGTTCTGGTTAGTTATTTCATACCGTTTTCTTTTTTAAGGTTTTGTCCTTTGTGTTTTATTTCCACACCAATATTTCACATATTTGGATTAATCAGCAACAGACTGAATGAAAGTATTCTCTGCTTAAAATTTGGTTATTTCATCTTTCTACACTAATACCATGCTGACAAATATCATTAATGTGTAAATTATTGATGTGTAAAATAAAACAGAATTATTTTGTTTGTGATTTTCTTTCCTGAAATGCTTCAACATATTTTATGTCTTCTTTCCTCTCTCTTCTTCCTTCCTTCCTCCCTTCCTTTTTTCCTTCCTCATTTCTTTTTTATTTCTTTTATCTTTCCTTGCTTTCTTTATTTCTTTGATTTTTAAATTTCTTATGAATAGAGAAAGCTTTTTAATTAATTTATATATTTTAAATTTTATTTTTATGATTTATTTACTTTGCATTACAATTGTATCCTTCTCTAGGCTCCTCTTGAACCCACTGTCCCTCACTCTTTTCCCCTATCCTTCTTCTGTCCTACTTAGAATGCAGGAGCCCTCCTCCCCTACCATCTGACCCCAGCCTATCAAGTCTCATCAGGACTGCCTGCATCTTCTTCCTCTGTGGTCTGGCAAGGTTGCCTCACCAAGGGGAAGTGATTAAAGAGCAGGTGATAGAGTACATGTTGGAGACAACCCCTGCTCCCCTTACTAGAGAACCCACATGGAGACTGAGATGCCTATGGGCTACATATGAGCAAAGGGGTTCTCTCCATGCATGCATGGTCCTTGGTTGGTCCATCAATTTCTGTAGCTCCCCAACCCCCTCCAGCCCAGATTTGTCGCTTCTGTTGGATACCTTGTAGAACTCCCATCTCCTTCAGGTCTTCCTACCCACTACTCTTCCATAAGACTTCCTGTGATCTGCCCAAAGTTTGGCTGTGAGTCTCAGTATCTGCTTCAATCCTCTGTTTGGTAGAGTTTTTCAGAGGACATCTGTGATAGGCTCTTGTACCATACCATCTCTTTAACTGCTTCTGGTCTTTATTCTATTTGCCCTTCTGAATAAGAATTAAGTATCCTTACTAGGATTTAGCTTCTTTAGGTCTGTAAATTGTAGTATGATTATCCTGTATTGTGTGGCTAATACCTGCTTATAAGTGAGTATATGCCATGTGTGTCTTTCTGGTTCTGGGTTACTTCACTCAGGATGATCTTTTCTAATTCCATCCATTTGTCAGGAAATTTCATGATTTCCTTGTTTTTAACAGCTGAGTAATATTCTGTTGTATATATTTCTTTTTTATTTTAATATTTTACTTACTTATTCACTTTACATCCTTATTGCAGCCTCTTCCTCTACTTCAAGTTGTTCCTCCTTGCACACCCCTCTCTGCATTCTTCTCTCTTCTCTTCAGAGAAGGGGGAGGTCCAGTTTAAGGGCATCAGACCCTTCTGGCTCATTGAGTTGCTACAAAGACTAGGCAATTCTCTCCCACTACAGCCAGACAAGGCAGCCCAGTTAAGGGAATGGGATCTAAAGGGAGGCATAAGAGTCGGAGAGGATTCTGCTCCAGTTGTTGGGGTATCCATATGAAGAACAAGATACACAACTGCTACATATTTGCAGGGGACCTGGGACCAATCCATGAATGCTCTTTGGTTAGTGGTTAAATCTCTGTGAAACTCCATGGACCCCATGGGTTGCAGGTTTTCTTGTGGAGTCCTTGAACCCTCCAGCTCCCTCAATCATGCACCCAATTCTTCCATAGGACTCCACAAGCTCTGTCTAAAGTTTGGTTGTGAGCGTCTGGGTCTGTTTCCATCAGCTGCTGGGTGAAACCTCTCAGAGAATTCATTCTAAGCTCCTGTCGACACGCATAGCAGAGCAGCATTAAGTGTCAGTGACTGGTTCTCTCCCACGGAATAGGTCTTAATTAAGGCCAGTCATTGGTTGGCCTTTTTGACAAACTTTGCTCCTTATTGTCCGTGAACACCCTGTGGGCAGGACAAATTTTGGGCGAAGGTGTTGTGGGTGGGTTAGTGTTCTTATCCTTCTCCTGGAAGGCCTGCCTGTGTACTAGAGGCTCCTCGAGGCTCGATATCACACTTAAAGAAATACTTAATGTCATTAGCCATCAGAGAAATACAAATGAAAACAACTCTGATATTCTATTTTTGTACTCATCATGATGGCATATGATCAAAACTCAAGTGACAGCACATTCTGGCAAAGCTGTGTAGAAAGAGGAACCTCTTTCATTGCTACTTGGAGTGCAAACTTACACAACCTCTTTGGAATTCAATCAGTTTTTCAGAAATTTGGGAATAGATCTACCTCAAGATCCAGCTAGGCCACTCCTGAGCATATACCCAACAGATGTTCCAACATACACAAGAACACTTGCTCAACTATCTTTTGAACAGCTTTATTAATGATAACCAGAAACTGGAAATATCTTAGATGTTCCTTATCTGAAGAATGGACAAGGAAATTGTGCTCTGCTACATATACACAATGGAATACTACTCAGCTATTAAAAACAAGAACATCATAAAATTTGGGGAAAAACTGATGGAACTAGAATACATCATCCTGAGTTAGGTAACCCAAACCTGAAAAGCAATGGGTGGTATGTACCCACTTATAAGTGAATATTAACCATAAAGAACAGGCTAATCATGCTACATTCTATAGACACAAAGAGGCTAAGTTTCAAGGAGGGTCCACAGGTGGATGCTTAAATCTTTCTCAGGAAGGGAAATAACATAGACATTGGAGATGAAGGAAGGGAGGTAGCTGGAAAGGATGCCTCGAGAGGGCAGGGATAAGGACTAGGAGTAGGGAGAGCAGGGGTGAAAAGGTCATGTGAGAGAATGAAAATCAGAAGCATGGGGCGTCTCTGGGACTTTCCAGAGACCTGGGAGAGGAGAGGACCCAGAAAGTCTATGGCGGTCACCTGAGCCGAGACTTCTAATTTAGTATCAATTGTTTGGATTTTTTCTGAATTAACATCAATTTACAGAGAGCAATGATGGCAGCTGTGTAGTTCAGTATTTCTCATCTACTCAAATCACTTCAATTTTTTTTTTTTTAATTTGGATTATGTTTCTGGAAAGGATTTTATACTTCTGCTAGCTTAATTTCTGTTTTGGTTCAGAATATTATAATATAATTATAAAAAATGAGGTAGTTATAAAGCAAAAATACTTTTTTTCCCTGACTCTTTCCTGGTGCTCAAGGTGTCAAAGTGAGAATGTCATGAGTCATCTAGAGTAAAATTACAATTTAACTTAGGTCTTCCACTGGGTGCTGTGATTAATGGTACTGAAAATAAAGGAGCCAAAATTTTGCATGTCATCTCTGCGAAGGAAGTCAAGAGAGGCCTGTACAGACTTTCTGCTACTGATGTGAGCAACATGGTTATGGCCACTGTTTAGAAAAGCAAATCAAAACTAAGAAAAAAGCAGTGGTAATTGAACAACAAACATCATAGCAATGAAAAGGAGTGTTTCTCTGTTTTGAAGGTGATGCATACATCATAGTAAACAATAAAGGTGAGATAAGAGGTTTTTCTTTTTATCACAAGTTGAGTTGCAAAGACTTATGAAGACTTGTAGCCCTGAACTGCATCTAATATAGGTAGTATTGCATGATTCTCCATTGTATTCATTAGAATGTCTTTGTTCCTAAAACAGCAAATATATACTTCTTCCATTTCTGGAGGCTTGTAGTCCAAGGTCAGGATGCCAGGAAGGCTAACTTATTGGTGAGCTTAGAGTCTCTGCTTTTAAAGTTATTGCCTTATCTACGCTGATCACAGGACATGGTGAGACGGAGAGAGAATGGAGTGAGAGGTGAAAAGAAAAAAAATTAAAAGAGAATGAAGGAGGAGGAGGTGGAGTAAGAGGAGAGAGAAAAAACTATACTATTTATGAGTATTGTTTCTCTGAAAGATCCACCTGATTGACATAAATACATCACAGGTCCTATTCAGATATATTAGGTATTTGAACACATGCCTTTTTGGGGAAACAAATTTATGTTTGGCATCTACTTAGGACTTACCGTACTGTATTATTAGAATCTCTTAACTTCTGGAAAGGAGATATAGTTGAGTGTTTAAGGGCATTGTCTTCACTTTCAGGGGACCTGTGCCACTTTCCCAGCACCCTCATGGCTATTTATATGCATTTGTAACTCCAGTTCCAGGTGCCATCTTCTGACCTCCATGGATATTGTGTTCATGTGGCATACAAGCATATAACAGGCAAAATTTCTACACACATGAAAATTATATATGTGTTTATGTTCACATATATTTATATGTATATTACTTCTGATTTAAATATTCTAATTATGTACACTCTTTGTGGAGTGAGCAGGTCTATTAGCCCAGCTGTTAAATTGCTTCCTCAGCCACAGACTTAAATGATTTGATTGCTGTGAACTCTCCTTCTTCCTCTGAATCATGTAAGCCAACAGGATTCACTTCTTGCTCTTCTTGATCAAGGAGATCACAGCCAATAAGAGCTAGGGTGTTCAAGGCTCATCCCCCCCCCCTTTTTTTTTTCTAACAGGTTTAGTGTGTCTGGTTTTATATTGAGGTCTTTGATCCACTTGGACTTTAGTTTTGTGCAGGGTGATAAGTATGGATCTATTTGCATTTTTCTACATGTAAACATCCAGTTAGACCAGCACCATTTGTTGAAAATGCTGTCTTTTTTCCATTGTATGGTTTTGGGATCTTTGTTAAAGATCAGGTATCCATAGGTGTGTGGATTTATTTCAGCATCTTCTATTTGAATCCATTGATCCACCAGTCAGTTTCTATGCCCAGTACCAACTCATCGACACAGGAGACAACTTCCTGAGAAGAACACCAACAGCACAGGCTCTAAGAACAACAATCAATAATAGGACCTCGTGAAACTGAAAAGCTTCTGTAAAGCAAAAGACACTGTCATCAAAACAAAACTACTGCCTACAGATTGGGAAAGGATCTTCACCAACCCTATATCTGACAGAGGGCTAATATTCAGAATATATCAAAAACTCAAGAAGTTAAACAGCAACAAGTAAAGTAATGCAATTAAAAAATGGGGAACAGAGCTAAGCAGAGAATTCTCAATAGAGGAATATGGAATGGCAGAGAAACACTTAAAGAGATACTCAAGGTCCTTAGTCATCAGGGAGATGCAAATCAAAACAACCCTGAGATTTCATCTTATACACATCAGAATGGCTAAGATAAAAAACTCAAGTGACAACATATGCTGGAGAGGTTGTGGAGAAAGGGGAACCCTCCTCCATTGCTGGTGGGAATGTAAATTGGTACAACCACTTTGGAAATCCATCTGGTGCTTTCTCAATTAGGAATAGTGCTTCCTCAAGACCCAGCTATACCACTTCTAGGCATATATCCAAAAGTTGCTCAAGTACACAAGAAGGACATTTGTTCAACCATGTTTGTAGCAGCTTTGTTTGTAATAGCCAGAACCTGGAAACAACCCAGATGTTCCTCAATGGAGGAATGGATACAGAAATTGTGGTACATCTACACATGGGAATATTACTCAGGAATTAAAAACAAGGAAATCATGAAATTTGCAGGTAAATGGTGGGATCTGGAAAAGATCATCCTGAGTGAGCCACCCCAGAAGCAGAAAGACACACAGGGTATATGCTCCCTCATAAGTGGATATTAGACATATTATATAGGATAAACCTACTAAAATGTGTACACCTAAAAAAAAAAAAAACTAATCAAAAAGGAGAACTCTGGCTATGTTGCTCAATCCCCACTCAGAAAGGCAAAAAGGATGGACATCATAAGAGGGAGAAAATAGGAACATGGCAGGAACCTGCCACAGAGGGCCTCTGAAAGGCTCTATCCTGCAGGATATCAAAGCAGATCCTGAGACTTATGGCCAACCTTTGGGCAGAGTGCAGGGAATCTTATGAGAGAAGTGGGAAATAGTAAGACCTGAAGAGTACAGGAGCTCCACAAGAGAGCAACAGAACCAAAAAATTTGGGCACAGGGGTCTTTTCTGAGACTCATACTCCAACCAAGGACCATTGATGGAGATTACCTAGAACCCCTGCACATATGTAGCCCACAGAAGTTTAGTGTCCAAGTGGGTTCCATAACAATGAAAACAGAGACTGTCTCTGACATGAACTGGCCTTCTCTTTGATCACCTCCCCCTGTGAGTGGAGCAGCTTTACCAGACCAGAGAGGAAGACAATGCAGCCACTCCTGATGAGACCTGATCAACTAGGATCAGAGGGAAGGGGAGGTGGACTCGGGGAGGGGCATGAGTAGAGAAGTGGGAGGGAGGGTAGGATTGCAAAGGAGGAAAGAGTGAGGGGGGGGAATACAAAGTGAATACATTGTAATTAATAAAAATTAAAATTAAAATAGAGCAAGTGTGAAGAAGATTCATAAACAACACATGAGTATAATGTTTTTCTATGATTAAATATGTTTTTATTTGCAGCCATTTATGCCATGATTTTATGGAATCTACTTGAGTTGAAATGATAAGCACATTCTATATCTTGTTTTTATTTTAAATTTTTTGATAGATTACTAGCATAAATTTTGTCTAGGTGATTTATTTTACTTAAAGGTTTTCCAAATTATGCATAGGGATTATTGTAGTCTTTTTAATGACCATTTTTTTATGGCTTTGATGATACCACATCAATGAGCGAGTATTTTGTGTTTTAATATCATCATACTCAATGGGAAAAGAAATATAAGTGAATTCTAAAGCCAGCCAATAAAATATGATCCATGTAATATTTGAAATAAACTTATATAACATAATGTGCTGTTTATCCTCACTGAAACTTAGGTTAAAATTGGATATATATTCAAAAAAGTTATTTATGGCTTATTGGCATGGAGCTACATATTGTTGTCAGTCAAGAGTGCAATTAAGGGTGTATCTCACAACTGTAGGCAGAGAATGGGGGTAATGGACCTTCCCTTTCACACTGAAAGTAAACCATACTTGATTCTTGGAACACTGCTCAGAAGCTTGAATGAAACAACCAGGAGGAAATGGTATTATGTACTCACCCATTAAGCATAAAGCAAAAAGTCAGGCTAATCTCAATTGGGAATAGTCCATAAAGCTTCTGAATTTTTATTTAGTGTAGGAAGCAACATTTTGATTTCTTCCACAATTATTTTTATTGCTATCAGTATTTTATGTTTATCTGCATGCTATTTTATTCTCTTTTGTTAGGTCATACCTCATTTGGGCAGTTTATTTTCTTTCATCCACACTTAAGTCTTGATGATTTAATTTTTCTTTCTATGGTAGAACTTTTATAAACAACATTAATGTGTTTGGAAGGAGAAGGCTTAGAGAATCTTGCATTTTTCTGGGTAGATACTATGTGACACTACCAAATACTCCATCACCAGTTAAGATATATAGTCAAAGGATACCACAGTGACATAGGCTCATATAGAAAACCAAATATGCTTGAGCAAATGTCCTTGTTGTGTACTTGAGGCTCTTTTGGATATATGCCTAGGAGTGGTATAGTGGATCTTGAGATAGCACTACTCCTAATTTTCTGAGAAAGCACCAGATTGATTTCCAAAGTGATTTTACCAGTTTACAGTTTCACCAGCAATGGAGGAAGGTCCCCCTTTCTCCACATCCTATCCAGCATGTGTTGTCACTTGAGATTTTGATCTTAGCCATTCTGAAGTGTATAAGGTGGAATCTCAGGGTTTTTTTGATTTATATCTCCCTGATGACTAAAGATGTTAAGCATTTCTTTAAGTGTTTCTCTGCCATTCGATATTCCTCTATTGAGAATTCTCTGTTTAGCTCCGTACCCCATCTTTAAATTGGAGTACTTGATTTGTTGGTGTTTAACTTCTTTTTTAAATTTAATTCACTTAGAATTTTTATATAATGATACATTTTGTAGGGTATGATGCATGAGAATTAGGTTCCAATTTCCTGCAAGATTTATACAACTATTCCAAGAGATGTCTTGTTATTATGGTGAGAAAGAAGGTAGTTATCTTGAAACGCTAAGATGAAGCTGCATCAAAGAATTCATGATCTATTCAGATATAAATATTCTTTACTATATTTTATCTTTTATTAGTTATTTATATGTTCTGGATATTAATCTTCTGTCAGATATAAGGTTGATGAAGAACATTTCCCAATCTGTAGGCTGTAGTTTTGTTCTGATGACAGTGTCCTTTGTTTACAGAAGCTTTTCAGTTTCATGAGGTCCCATTTATTGATTGTTGATCTTAGAGCCAGTGCTCTAAGATCAATTGATGTCTAAGATAATTGATGTTCTATTCAGGAAGTAGCAGCTCTATTCGTATTAGCCAGAAGCTGAGAACAACCTAGATGCCCCTCAGCAGAGGAAAGGATACAGAAATTGTGGTGCATTTACACAATGGAATATTACTCAGCAATGAAAAAAAACAATGAAATCATTAAATTTGCAGGTAAATGGTGGGACCTGGAAAAGATCATTCTGAGTGAGGTATCTCAGAAGCAGAAAGACACACACGGTATATATTCACTCATAAGTGGATGTTAGCCATATAATATAAGATAAACATACTAAAATCTATAGTCCTAAAGAAGCTAAACAACAAGGAAGACCTTAGAAAAGTTGCTCAATCCTCATTAAGAAGAACAAAATGATAGATATCAGAAGCAGGAGAAGACATGGAACAGGACTGGAACCTACCACATATGGCATCTGAAAGAATCTACTCTTTGAGGACAGAATGAGACTCGTAGCCAAACTGTGGACAGAATACAGGGAATCTTATGAAAGAAGGGGGAGATATAAAGGCCTGGAGGGGACAGGACCTCCAAAAGGAGACCAACAGAGCCAAAACAACTGATCCCTGAGGGCCCTGTGGAGACTGATACCCAACCAAGGACCATGCATGGAGAGGACCTAAAACCATTGTTCAGATGCAACCCATAGACTCAGTCTCCAAGCAGTTCCCCTAGTAAGGGAAACAGGGGTTGTCTCTGGCATTTATGCAGTGACAGGCTCTCTGTTCTCTTCCCCCTAGGCAGTGCAGCCTTGCCAGGTGATAGAGTAAGATAATGCAGTCAGTCCTGATGAGACCTGATAGGCTAGGGTCAGATAGATGGAGAAGAGGACCTCCCCTATTAGTGGACTAGAGAAGGGGCATAGGGGAAGAAGAGGGAAAGAAGGTGGGATTGGGAGTAGATGAGTGAGGGGGCCACAGCCAGGATACATATTGAATAAACTGTAATAAATGATAATAATAAAATTAAAAAGAAAGAAAACCCAAGATGGAAAAACTGTGGGTGATGGAGAACCAAATGAATAGAAAACATGTACATTATTTACATCATACAAAATTTTAGAATGTATTAATGGCAAAAGTATGATGAGACAAAAGAGGAGATAGATACTATAAAACCAAAAACTTACGCTAGAACTATAATCTGATTGTGGACATTGATTTACTCTAGAGAACGTTGGGGGAGAAATATTTAATGCAACAAGAACATAAATTAATGAGTATTGCACACATACCAGAAATTTTTAAAGTGTATGTCAGAAAGGCTGAATAATTACCCTGACTCTGGGAAGAGTGGATTAGGATAAACATGCTTTTCAGTGTTGGAGAAGTAAAGCATTCACCCAAATTTAGTAAGACTATCAGTGAACAGTAGGTTATCACTGACTATGTCCTCTAAGTAGGCAAGTGCACATGATAAATAAGACTGGAGCAGCAGCAGAAACAAACTCTCAAAAGTCCTTGTTGACAACCTGGTCCCACGTTTCAGCCGTCTTCCCAAACAATGATTCTCCTTGTTCGGTACAGCTATATCAGCTTTCCTCCACTATCTGTTCAGGTTTCCCTAGGACCCTTGATGAACAATGACTTTTAGTAAAGCTCTAAGACAGGCCTTAAGCTTACTCACAGTGAAGAGTTTAAATTAGCCAGAATATCCTCTCAATGACAGAATTCATCAGCCTTTAATGGGCTGCCACAATAAAAAAAAAAAAAAAAATGTGTGATTCCCAAGTGCACTGTCTTTCCTAGTTTTCCATGATCACCATAAAGGAAAGCGGCTGAGGAAGGGTTAGGGCCTGTGGTGATTTACATTTAATTTTAGCTTAAGATTCTTAAAGGCAGTGGTAATGTCTGCTTGTGAATAGCGATATTTAATCAGTCTCGGCTGTCAGGTTGATAGTAGTGCTTATCAAGAAATTAGAGAAAAATGTGCTTCTTCAGTCCATCCTCCTGCCATCCAGGCAGCAACAAATCAGTTATGGAAACTCAAACACTATGATTAAAAACCTCATCATCCCTAGGGAGTCTTTCATGTACATATATTTAATATTCAACTTGGGTTTACTACTGAGAAGACTGCTTTTGCTGTCTTAGTGCTTTTAATTGTAATATTCTTGCAATGAGAAGGCAGGCATTGTGGGTTTTTTCTTCTAATTCTACACTGCAAATTATTAGTATTCAAAATCTCCTATGTGACACAGTCACATTGGACAATAATGTTAGCAATTTTTCAAGCAATCATCTTTCACTAGATACAGTGTAAAATACTACCAAATGTATTTTAAATATTGATAATTCACTGTGATGTGATAAATTTGCTTCTTTTGAGATGCTTTTTTTTTAAATTAAAGGCTTGGTTATGGACAATATAGTTTATTGTGTGTCATATAACACAGACTGCCCTGGTTAAAGTCAGTGTGCCACAAAACAGAAAGATATGAACACTGAAAAGGGATTCCTGAGAAATATGAAGCAGAGGGCCACACAGTGCTAGGAAGAACACAGGGAAGGAAGTAACAAGAATTTATTATGAACATGTATGGAACTGTCAAGAAAAAATTTAATTAATAAAACAATTTAAATTATTTTATAGGACTATGCATTTTATCATAGGCTTTACTGCTCTAAGCTCTTCAGTTAATCTGAGTATCAGAAAAGTATGTTTCCTGACTTTATCATCCAGATCTTCCATCTCGGCCTTGCTGATGTCCAGAAAATCTGGAGAAACAGAAATCAGAGTCTGTTTTTGGCAATTTCCCAATGTGAATGGTCACTTGAATCTTGTAATGAATCCAATTGTATTTGAATACTTAAATGAATAGTCCTGTGAAGGCTGATATCCTACTTTGCTTTCTGTTTGCTGTGATAAAACATTGAACAAAAACAAATTGGAGAATAGGAGGTTTATTTTAGTTTGCAGGTTACAATCTTTTTGTGAAGAAAGCCAAGGCAGAAATGAAGCACTGTGGAGACATACTGCATACTGTTGTAATTCCCCTGTTTGCTCAGATGCTTCTCCTATGTTGTCTGGTCCCACCTATCCAAGGACAGTACTATTCACAGTGAGCTGGGCCCTTCTATGTCAGGGAAATTCAGTGGAGGCAGTTCAGTTGAGATTCCTTCCAGGTCTGTAGAGGTTTGGGTCAAATTGACAAAAACTAACAACAATACATTTGGAAATGTCTAGATTATTTCTATTAATTTGGCAGCCAGAAGCGTCTAGCTCTCAAGAGGAATATATGATGACCCGGACATTTTCTCAGGACAGGAATCTGGGAGAACAATTCCTTATTTGTCTGAGATTATTGCTTTTCTTTTCTTTTCTTTTCTTTTCTTTTCTTTTCTTTTCTTTTCT